>NC_052150.1:79007269-79080992 GCF_902713615.1 Scyliorhinus canicula
AATAAAATTATTTCCACCTTTTAATTGATGATCTGCTATGTTTACATGAGAAAGGTACGAAGCTGCTTAATATTGGCTCAATGTATCAAAGTCCCTCTGTTAGTGAATTATTTTTGTAAATGCGTATTCAAACTAAATCACCAAATTCTGTGAAATTAAAAATAAACATCCTGAAAGACGATTATTGATATATCTTGTGCATTTTACTTTATATTCTCCAACTGAAGAAACCCCGCCAAGTCAATGATCCAAGCCACCACACTTGGGGGCTTTGCGTCCCTCCACAATAACAAGAGCCTTCTCCGGGCTACCAAGAGGCAAAGGCCAGAACTCCAGCCTCTTTCGACTCCTGCACTCCCGGATCCTCCGATACCCCAAATAACGCTATCCCCCAACTTGGTTTTACCCGAGTGTCAAGGACCTTGGACATGACCTCCCTAACCACTAGGGAGAGCGGTAGCATGTCCCACCTCTTAAAGTCCTCCTCCATGATGCACAGGGCACATATGACAGGGGCGAGGATGAGGATGAGCAAGTTTTTTGGGGCGGAGGACAGATGTGTGAGATGTTCGGGGAGCCCAGCAAACCTCGCCCATATGTTCTGGGCGTGCCTAGCGCTTGCGGAGTTCTGGAAGGGCTTTGCAAAGGTCATGTCCAACGTCCTGGACACTCGGGTAAAACCACGTTGGGGGATAGTCCTCCTCTTGCCAAATTGAGCTTATGTAAGACCCCCCAACTCTTGGCCACCTGAATACCCGAAATACCGAAAACTCCTCTCCATCATCTTGAGCGGCAGCTCCTCCAACCTCTTTTCCTGGCCCCTCGCATGCACCACAAAGAGCTCGCTCTTCCCAACATTAAGCTTATACCCCGAGAAGTCTCCAAACTCCCTGAGGGTCTGCATAACCTCCCCCATCCCCTCCACCGGTTTTGTAATATATAAAAGGCCTTCTCCGCGGCCATAGCTGCCACCACCTCTGCAACCCGCCCCCCGGTCGGGGGGAGACTACCTTTTTCTCTTGCCTCGTTAAAAGTTCTCAACAGCAACGGAGCCAACAGTTCCGTAAACTTCATATAAAATTCAATAGGGAACCCATCCGGTCCCGGGGCCTTATCCGCCAGCATACTCCCCAATCCCTTAACCAGCTCCTCCATCCCAATCGGGGCCCCCAAGCCCTCTACCTGCTCCTCCTCCACCCTCGGAAACCTCAATTGGTCCAGGAAACCGCCGCTCCTTCAACAGCCCCTCCTCGGGGGATTCCGCATATCTCCTATCCACCCTAAGTATCTCTCCTACCAATCTATCCCTCTCCCTCCTCTCCCTCTTCTCTCTGTGAGCCCTGATGGAAATCCGCTCCCCTCTAACCACCACCTTCAGCGCCTCCCAAACCACACTCACCGAGACCTCCCCATTGTCATTGGCCTCCATATACCTCTCTATACATCCCCGGATCCGCCCCCAGACCTCCTCATCCGCCAATAATCGCACGTCCAAGTGCCACAACGGTCACTCGCCCCTTTCATCTCCCATCTCCAGCTCCACCCAGTGTGCGGCGTGATCCGAAATCGCGATGGCCGAATACTCCATCCCCTCTACTCTCGGGATCAGTGCCCTGCTCACCACAAAAAAGTCTATCCGTGAATAGGCCTTGTGCACATGGGAAAAGGAGAACTCCCTCGCCATTGGCCTAGCAATCCTCCACGGATCCACTCCCCCCATCTGATCCATAAACCCCCTCATGACCTTGGCCGCAACTGGCCTCTTACCCGACCTAGACGTAGACCGATCCATTCCCGGGTCCAGTACCGTGTTGAAATCTCCCCCCCCCCCCCCCACCCCCATAATTAGGTTCCCCGCCTCCAAATCTGGGATATCCGACTTAGCATCTGCTTCATATACCCTGCATAGTCCCAATTTGGGGCATATACATTCACCGGCACCACCCGGCCCCCTGAAGCCTACCACTTACCATCACCTACCGGCCCCCTTTATTCGCCACAATGCCCACCGCCTCGAAAGTCACCCGCTTGCTCACCAAAATTGCTACCCCCCCTGTTCTTCGAGTCCAACCCGGAGTGAAAGACCTGCCCTACCCATCCCTTCCTCAGCCTGGTCTGATCCGCAACTTTCAGGTACGTCTCCTGTAGCATGGCTACGGCTGCCTTTAGTCCCTTTAAGTGCGCAAATACCCGGGCCGTCTTGACAGGCCCATTTAGGCCTCTCACATTCCATGTGATCAGCCGGATCAGGGGACCACCCCGCCCCCCTGCCGACTAGCCATCTCCTTTTTTGGGCCAACCACGTGCCCATGCCTCCCGCTCCTTCCAGCTCCCCAGGTGGAGGCTCCCTGCCCCACTTCCTTATTATCTCCAGCTCCCCCTTGGTCCATACAGCAGCAACCCAGTACCATCCCCTCCACCGGCCAAGCAGTTGCTTGACCCCCCTGCTCCCCCCATTGCACTCCCGACTCCCATAAGTCAGCTGACTCCTGCTGACCCCGGCCGCTCCCGCCTCTGCCACAGATCCCCGCAGAATTCCCTCCTAAAACCCCTGCAGACCAATGTGGATTCCAATCCAATACCGCCTCCCCGCCCCTTCTCTTTCCGCGGGAAAAGAAACCCGCGCTCCCAGTCCGGGCTGACCCTGCCTTCTATGGCGCAGCTCCAGTCTCCTGCAACCTCATCCCCATCCCCAGAAGCCCAGGGTTCCCGGCCCCTTCTCTCTCTCGCTCCCTCTCTCTGGTGACGGTCCTGATATGTGACCCACAGTCACGCGGGCTGCAACAGCCCAAGCTTCACCCCATTTCCGTGGAGAACTGCATTGGCCCGATCGAATCCTGCCCTCTTCTTGGCCAGCTCTGCGCTCCAGTCCTGGTAATTGCAAATTTCAGCATTCTCCCACCTGCTGCTCCGCTCCTTCTTCGCCCATCTCTAGACGCACTCCCTGTCGGTGTAGCGGTGAAACCTCACCACCCCAACTCTCGGCGGCTCATTCACCCTCGGTCTCCTCGCCAGGACTCTGTGCACCCCATCCTCCAAGGGCCTCGGGAAGGCTCCCGCGCCCATCAGCGTGCTCAGCGTCGTGGCTACATACGCCCCAGCATCCAACCCTTCCACACCTTCAGGATGACCCAGAATCCGCAAATTCTTCCTTCTCGACCTGTTTTCCAGATCCTCGAATTTCTCTTGCCACTTTTTATGGAGCGCCTCGTGCGCTTCCACCTTCACTGCCAGGCCCAGGATCCCGTCCTCGTTATCAGAGGCCTTCTGCTGCACCTCTTTAATCGCTGTCCCCTGCATCCTCTGACTCTCTACCAGACTTTCTATCGACGCCATCATAGGGGCCAATATCTCTGCCTTCAATTCTGCAATTGAAGCAACTATGTAGGAACTCTTGCTGCTCCCATGACCATTGAGCCCATGCTGCCTGGTCTCTGCCCGCCGCCATCTTGCTTTTACGCACCCGTTCTCCTCTCTTCTCTAATGCCCTTTTGACCGCTCCGCTCCTGGTCCACTCCATACAGTGCTGGAGGGTCCTTACTGCCGTCTTCCCACACCGGGAATCGTCAACCAAGTGCCGCTGGGGCTCCTTAAAAGGGCCCAAAAGTCCGTTTTCGGCGGGAGCTGCCGAATGTGCGACCTACCCAGGCATAGCCGCAATCGGAAGTTCCCTGAACTGTATTTCTAACGGTATGTTGCACCCTATTGTGAAGCGTTTTCGTGGTAATGTTATAAGTGAGAAGTAAATGTGCAAGCGAATTACTCTAACTTCTAATTACGTTACTTATACAACACTGTAACATAGCTAACTAAAGTCAGCTAGTGAACGGTGGTGAGGATGAGAGGAGGGCTGCGGACGTTGGAGCCTGGATAGCAGGCTTCAATGGGCCAATGAGGCGAGCGAGAGGTGAGGGAAGGGATGGATGCTGGGAGATGTTGTTTCAGGGGGAAAGGTAGGGGGGTTCTTGGAAGGGGTTCCATGTTAACAATGGACAGGGGCGGGTCAGGCATATGAGGCAGGGCCCGGTGGTATGATTATGGTGGATAAGAAAGGTGGGGGGGATGTGAGAGACCCCCAGTAAGGATAGTTATGTGGAACGTGAGAGGACTAGGAGGTCTGGTCAAGAGGTCAGGGGTGCTTGCGCATCTTAAAAGTTTGGAAGCCGATGTGGCAATGCTGCAGGAGACTCACTTGAGGGTGAAGGACCAGGTGAGACTTAAAAAGGGTTGGGTTAGTCAAGTGCTTCACTCTGGATTTGATGGAAGGGCTCGAGGGGTAGCGGTGTTGGTCAGCAAAAGGGTACGATTCCAGATGGACAAGGTGGTGGCAGACCAGGGGGGTAGATATGTGATTGTGACAGGGGTGCTGGAGGGGAGATTAGTGGCGCTGCTAAGTGTATACGGTCCCAATTGGGACAATGTGGAATTCGCTGAAGAAGGTGTTTGGGGCCATTCCTGACTTGGGGGCACACAAGCTGGTTGTGGGGGGGGGGACTGGAGCTTGGTGCAGGAGCCAAAGTTGGACAGATCACGGCCGCGCTCGCTGGTCCCATAAAAAGGGGGGGGGGGGGAGGCGCTGGCTGGGCTAATGGTGGAATTGGGAGGGTTGGACCCTTGGAGGTTCCTGCACCCGAGGGAACGGGAGCACTCATCTTTCTCAGCAGTCCAGAAGGTATACTCGTGGATTGACTTTTTTGTGGTGGAAAGGCTTTGCTGGCTGGGGTCAATGGGTTGGAATACTCGGCAATTGCTATGTCAGATCACATGCCACATTGGGAGGCTATGGTGCTGGAGAAGGGGGTAGTGCAGAGGCCGGGGTGGAAA
The DNA here is from genome assembly GCF_902713615.1 of Scyliorhinus canicula. Lineage (NCBI taxonomy): Eukaryota > Metazoa > Chordata > Chondrichthyes > Carcharhiniformes > Scyliorhinidae > Scyliorhinus > Scyliorhinus canicula. The sequence goes on from NC_052150.1 coordinate 79,012,094, forward strand.
CTGGATGTGGGGCTTTTGGGGAAGCAAGTATTCTGTGAGAAAATTGAAAAGGTAATTAAGGAATATGTAGGTTTCAACTGTACGGGTGAGGTGTCGAAGGCTCTGAAGGCGGTGGTGAGGGGTGAGGTAATTTCTTTTAAGGCCAGGGTGGACAAAGAGGAGAGGTTGTAGCGGCAGAGGGTAATAGATGAGATGTTGGAGGTAGATAAGAGTTATGCAGAAGATGGGGACCCAGTGAAGCTGGAAAAGAGGAAGGAACTACAGGCGAGCTTCGACCGACTGTCCACCAGGAAGGCGGTACGCCAACTAAGCCGAGCAAGGGGTGCAGTTTATGAACATGGAGATAAGGCGGGATAAGGTATGTTAGCTGGTCAGCTCAGGAGGGATGCAGCGGCAAGGGAAATTCGTCCGGTGAGGGATAGGGCAAGAAAGTTGGTGGTGGCTCCGGAGCTCATTAACAAGGTTTTTGAGGAGATTTATGAGAGGCTGTACAGGTCAGCCACGGAGACGGTGAGTTGCAGGAATTTCGAGATGGGTTGGAGTCAGGGGAGGGGTCAGGGCTACATTAGAAGGAGCAGGGGATAAAGGATGCGATTGGGAGGATGCAGTCGGGGAAGTGGTAGGGCCGGATGGGTTTCCGGTGGAATATTATAAAAAATTCAAGGATAAGATGGCACCTCTGATGGTGGGGATGTTTGAAGAGGCAATAAGGAAGGGGGTGCTGCCACAAACCTTGGGGCAGGCATCGATTTCACTGTTGCTAAAAAAAATAAGGATCCAACGGAGTGCGGGTCGTTCAGGCCCATATCCCTTCTGAATGTGGACGCAAAAGTATTGGCGAAGGTACTAGCGGGTAGGCTGGAGGAGTGCCTCCCAAAGGTGATAGGTGAGGATCAGACGGGGTTCGTGAAAGGGAGGCAGCTGTTTTCGAACATTAGGAGGGCTTTGAACGTCGTTATGATGCCGGTGGAAGGGAAGGAAACAGGTGGTTGTGGCATTGGATGCCGAGAAGGCGTTTGACCGGGTAAAATGGGGTACCTGATGGCAGTTCTGGAGCAGTTTGGGATTGGACTAAGATTTGTGAACTGAATAAAGTTATTATATAAGGAGCCGAAGGTGAGTGTCCGCACAAACAAATATCGGCTCGAGATACTTTTCTCTCCACCGTAGGACGAGGCAGGGAAGTCCTATGTCCCCCCTGCTGTTTGCACTTGCGATTGAGCCGTTGGCCATCGCATGAAAACGTTCGGGAGCATAGAAAGGAATAGTGTGGGGGTTAGAGTAAAGAGTGTCCTTGTATGCCGACGACTTGCTGCTGTATGTCGGAACCAAGTGCGTCGATAGGAATATTGGAGCTACTGTGAGTATTTGGGTCTTTCTCGGGGTACAAGCTGCACCTGGACAAGAGTGAGTATTTTGTGGTGTCTCGGACGGGGGTGGGGCAGGGGTGGCGGGGCTGCCAATCCATGGGGCAGGGACTCACTTTAGGTAACTGGGGGTGCTGGTTGCCCGGGAGTGGGGGAGGCTTCGCAGGTACAACATCACTAGTTTGGTGGGGAGAGTGAAAGCTGATCTGGCAAGGTGGGATGGTCTCCATCTGTCACTGGCGGGTCGGGGTACAGGCGGTTAAAATGAATGTGTTGCTGTGATTTCTGTTTATTTTTCAATGTCTACCGATTTTCCTCCCAAAGGCTTTTTTCAGGGAGATTGAGGGAAGGATTACCTCATTCATATGGGGAGGGAAGATGGCCAGAGTGAGGAAGGTGCTGCTACAGAGGGCAAGGCAGGCAGGGGGTTTGGGTCTCCAGAACCTGATGTACTACTACTGGGCGGCGAATGTGGAGAAGGTGCGGAGCTGGGTCAGAGGGGTTGATTCCCAGCGGGTCAGAATGGAGGAGAGTTTGTGCAAGGGGTCGGGACTGAAAGCACTAGCTCCGGGGAAATACTCAGGAGGAGTATTTGCTGGAGGAGGTGCTGACGACAAGGGGCTGGAGAAGGGGGCAGTGTCAGCGGTGTGCGGAGCTATTTTGGAAGAGGGTAAGGCACAACTGGAAGGGATCAAAGCAAAGTGGGAGGAAGAGTTGGGAGAGGAGGAGGGGTTCTGGTGTGAGGTTCCCCGGAGAGTGAATGCCTCCACCTCATGTGCGAGGTTGGGGCTGATACAGCTGAAGGTGGTATACAGAGCGCACCTCACGAGGGAGAGGATGAGCCGATTCTTTGAAGGAGTAGAAGATGTGTGTGATCGTTGCGGGGGGGGAGGGGGGGGCACTAATCACGTTCATATGCAGCAGAGGGCAGCAGAGCAGAGCTACTGATCAGCTGTTCTGGGGAAATTTGCATACGTGCAGTGCGGTCAGCCTAATTCGAAGGTGAACCTGCGAAGGAGACCCAAGGAGTTTGAGTGAAGGCGAGTATCCAGCAGAGGGCAGCAGAGCAGAGCTACTGATCAGCTGTTCTGGGGAAATTTGCATACGTGCAGTGCAGTCAGCCTAATTTGAAGGTGGTTTGTGGAGGGGCTGTTGTCAAGTGACAGTTAAACCCGAAACACTTCGTCAGTGTTTCCCACCCTACCTCCTCCTCTAACCAAAAAAAAACCACGGTTGTTGGGAAGCGGGAGCAGGGGCCTGTCGTGAAGGTGAGTGAGTGCCTTTAAATTTGCTTACCTTTCAGCGGCAGCAGGGTTTGAGGGAATATCAGGTAAGCTCTTCCTTTCTTTTTCTTTGGTTTTTTTTAAAATCTAGAGGTGATGTCAGGGAAGGCAGTACAATGCTCCTCCTACAGAATGTTTGAGGTGAGGGACGCCGTCAGTGTCCCTGCTGATTTCATCTGTGGGAAGTGCACCCAACTCCAGCTCCTCAAAAACCGTGTTGGGGACCTGGAGCTTGAGCTGGATGAACTTCGGATCATTCGGGAGGCAGAGGGGGTCATAGATAGGAGCTTCAGGGAAGTAGTTACACCAAAGACTGGAGATAGATGGGTAACTGTAAGAGGGACTGGGAAGAAGCAGTCAGTGCAGGGACCCCCTGCGGCCGTTCCCCTGAGTAACAAGTATACCGTTTTGGATACTTGTGGGGGGGACGACTTACCAGGGGTAAGCCATGGGGTACGGGCCTCTGGCACGGAGTCTGTCCCTGTTGCTCAGAAGGGAAGGGGGGAAAGGAGTAGAACATTAGTAATTGGGGACTCAATAGTCAGGGGCACAGATAGGAGGTTTTGTGGGAGCGAGAGAGACTCGCGTTTGGTATGTTGCCTCCCAGGTGCAAGGGTACGTGATGTCTCGGATCGTGTTTTCCGGGTCCTTAAGGGGGAGGGGGAGCAGCCCCAAGTCGTAGTCCACATTGGCACTAACGACATAGGTAGGAAAGGGGACAAGGATGTCAGGCAGGCCTTTAGGGAGCTAGGATGGAAGCTCAGAGCGAGAACAAACAGAGTTGTTATCTCTGGGTTGTTGCCCGTGCCACGTGATAGTGAGATGAGGAATAGGGAGAGAGAGCAATTAAACACGTGGCTACAGGGATGGTGCAGGCGGGAGGGATTCAGATTTCTGGATAACTGGGGCTCTTTCTGGGGAAAGTGGGACCTCTATAGACAGGATGGTCTACATCTGAACCTGAGGGGCACCAATATCCTGGGGGGGAGATTTGTTAGTGCTCTTTGGGGGGGTTTAAACTAATTCAGCAGGGGCATGGGAACCTGGATTGTAGTTTTGGGGTACGGGAGATTGAGAGTATAGAGGTCAGGAGCACAGATTTGACTTCGCAGGAGGGTGCCAGTGTTCAGGTAGGTGGTTTGAAGTGTGTCTACTTCAATGCCAGGAGTATACAAAATAAGGTAGGGGAACTGGCAGCATGGGTTGGTACCTGAAACTTCGATGTTGTGGCCATTTCAGAGACATGGATAGAGCAGGGACAGGAATGGTTGTTGCAGGTTCCGGGGTTTAGGTGTTTTAGTTAGCTCAGAAAAGGGGGCAAAAGAGGGGGAGGTGTGACGCTGCTAGTCAAGGACAGTATTACGATGGCGGAAAGGATGCTAGATGGGGACTCTTCTTCCGAGGTAGTATGGGCTGAGGTTAGAAACAGGAAAGGAGAGGTCACCCTGTTGGGAGTTTTCTATAGGCCACCTAATAGTTCTAGGGATGTAGAGGAAAGGATGGCGAAGATGATTCTGGAAAAGAGCGAAAGTAACAGGGTAGTTGTTATGGGAGACTTTAACTTTCCAAATATTGACTGGAAAAGATATAGTTCGAGTACATTAGATGGGTCGTTCTTTGTACAATGTGTGCAGGAGGGTTTCCTGACACAATATGTTGACAGGCCAACAAGAGGCGAGGCCACATTAGATTTGGTTTTGGATAATGAACCAGGCCAGGTGTTAGATCTGGAGGTAGGTGAGCACTTTGGAAACAGTGACCACAATTTGGTGACCTTTACGTTAGTGATGGAAAGGGATAAGTATACCCCGCAGGGCAAGAGTTATAGCTGGGGGAAGGGCAATTATGATGCCATTAGACATGACTTAGGATGTGTAGGTTGGAGAAGTAGGCTGCAAGCGATGGGCACACTGGATATGTGGAGCTTGTTCAAGGAACAGCTATTGCATGTTCTTGATAAGTACGTACCAGTCAGGCAGGGAGGAAGGGGTCGAGCGAGGGAACCGTGGTTTACCAAATAAATGGAATCTCTTGTTAAGAGGAAGAAGGAGGCCTATGTGAAGATGAGGCGTGAAGTTTCAGTTGGGGCGCTTGATAGTTACAAGGAAGCGAGGAAGGATCTAAAGAGAGAGCTAAGACGAGCAAGGAGGGGACATGAGAAGTCTTTGGCAGGTAGGATCAAGGAAAACCCAAAAGCTTTCTATAGGTATGTCAGGAATAAAAGAATGACTAGGGTAAGAGTAGGGCCAGTCAAGGACAGTGGTGGGAAGTTGTGTGTGGAGGCTGAGGAGATAAGCAAGATACTAAATGAATACTTTTCGTCAGTATTCACTCAGGAAAAAGATAATATTGTGGAGGAGAATGCTGAGACCCAGGCTATTAGAATAGATGGCATTGAGGTGCGTCGGGAAGAAGTGTTGGCAATTCTGGACAAGGTGAAAATAGATAAGTCCCCGGGGCCTGATGGGATTTATCCTAGGATTCTCTGGGAAGCCAGGGAAGAGATTGCTGAGCCTTTGGCTTTGATTTTTAGGTCATCATTGGCTACAGGAATAGTGCCAGAGGACTGGAGGATAGCAAATGTGGTCCCTTTGTTCAAGAAGGGGAGTAGAGATAACCCCGGTAACTATAGGCCGGTGAGCCTAACATCTGTGGTGGGTAAAGTCTTGGAGAGGATTATAAAAGATACGATTTATAATCATCTAGATAGGAATAATATGATTAGGGATAGTCAGCATGGTTTTGTGAAGGGTAGGTCATGCCTCACAAACCTTATCGAGTTCTTTGAGAAGGTGACTGAACAGGTAGACGAGGGTAGAGCAGTTGATGTGGTGTATATGGATTTCAGTAAAGCGTTTGATAAGGTTCCCCACATTCGGCTATTGCAGAAAATACGGAGGCTGGGGATTGAGGGTGATTTAGAGATGTGGATCAGAAATTGGCTAGTTGAAAGAAGACAGAGAGTGGTAGTTGATGGGAAATGTTCAGAATGGAGTTCAGTTACGAGTGGCGTACCACAAGGATCTGTTCTGGGGCCGTTGCTGTTTGTCATTTTTATAAATGACCTAGAGGAGGGCGCAGAAGGATGGGTGAGTAAATTTGCAGACAACACTAAAGTCGGTGGAGTTGTAGACAGTGCGGAAGGATGTTGCAGGTTACAGAGGGACATAGATAAGCTGCAGAGCTGGGCTGAGAGGTGGCAAATGGAGTTTAATGTGGAGAAGTGTGAGGTGATTCACTTTGGAAAGAATAACAGGAACGCGGAATATTTGGCTAATGGTAAAATTCTTGGTAGTGTGGATGAGCAGAGGGATCTCGGTGTCCATGTACATAGATCCCTGAAAGTTGCCACCCAGATTGATAGGGTTGTGAAGAAGGCCTATGGTGTGTTGGCCTTTATTGGTAGAGGGATTGAGTTCCGGAGCCATGAGGTCATGTTGCAGTTGTACAAAACTCTAGTACGGCCGCATTTGGAGTATTGCGTACAGTTCTGGTCGCCTCATTATAGGAAGGACGTGGAAGCTTTGGAACGGGTGCAGAGGAGATTTACCAGGATGTTGCCTGGTATGGAGGGAAAATCTTATGAGGAAAGGCTGATGGACTTGAGGTTGTTATCGTTAGAGAGAAGAAGGTTAAGAGGTGACTTAATAGAGGCATACAAAATGATCAGAGGGTTAGATAGGGTGGACAGCAAGAGCCTTCTCCCGCAGATGGAGGTGGCTAGCACGAGGGGACATAGCCTTAAATTGAGGGGTAATAGATATAGGACAGAGGTCAGAGGTGGGTTTTTTACGCAAAGAGTGGTGAGGCCGTGGAATGCCCTACCTGCAACAGTAGTGAACTCGCCAACATTGAGGGCATTTAAAAGTTTATTGGATAAGCATATGGATGATAAGGGCATAGTGTAGGTTAGATGGCCTTTAGTTTTTTTTCCATGTCGGTGCAACATCGAGGGCCGAAGGGCCTGTACTGCGCTGTATCGTTCTATGTTCTATGTTTTGGTCCTGTCCAAAGCTAGAGGAGTACTGGAAGGAGGTTTTTAGGGTAATTTCCAAGGTGGTGCACATGAAACTGGACCCGGGTCCCCAGGAGGCCATATTCGGGGTGTTGGACCAGCCAGGGTTGGAAACAGTGCAGAGGCAGATATCGTAGCCTTCACCTCGTTGATCGCCCGAAGGCGGATCCTGATGGTATGGAGAGTAGCCTCTCCACCCGTGCCCTGGCGTGGGGGGGGGGGGGGGGGGGGGGTGGGGGGGGCCTGTTGGAATACTTCACCCTTTAGAAGGTTAAGTTCGAGCTGAGGGGAAGCTCGGAGTGGTTCTACAAATTATGGGCATTATTTATTATGCACTTTCAAGAACTGGATAACATCGAACATTTGTTGGGGGGAGGGGGCTGTGTATATTAAGGATGACTATGGGTAATTCCTGATTCCTTTCTGTCATTTGTTTGTGTAAACATGCGGGCTGATGTTTGGGGGTTGGTGGGAGGATGGGATCGTTGTTATTATGGGGATTGACATATCTGTTGCTGATTGTTGTTTATTGTTGGTGGGTGTAAATTTGGGAGAAAATGTGAAAAAGGAGGAGAATAAAAATATTTTTAAAAATACAATACTGAAACATATCTTCTGACTCATCCAGTGCATTTATGCTGCAACGAGCCTCCTCCTTTATTTCCTCGTCTAACTCTTATCAGCACAGCCCTTTCACCTCGTGCTTATCTAGCCTCCCTTTAAATACATCTAAACTATTCACTGCAACCACGCCCCTGTGGCAATTAATTCCAGATTTTCATGAGCCTCTGGTAAAAGTTTCTTCTGAAAATTTTATTTGATTTCTTGGTGACGATCTTGACCTCTTCCCCACAAGTGGAAGCAATTTCTGTTTATTCTGTTTCCTAGTTCTAAAGGCCAATATTGGGTCATTACCCTACCCCAGTCTTCTCTTTTCAAGAGACAATAGGAGATCTGTTCATCCTCTTCTGAGAGGTTGCCCCTTGCATTTCTGATATCTGTTTATATCTTTTTTGCATCGTCTACATCTTTTTGTGGTCTAACCAAGTTTCTGTATATGTTTAGCATAATTTTACTTTTCAATTATATCCTCCATAAATAAACCATAGTGCTTGATTTTAACATAGCATATACAGTGAAGAAGGAGGCCATTCCGCCCATCGGGTCTGCACCGACCCACTTAAGCCCTCACTTCCACCCTATCCCCGTAAACCCTCACTTCCACTCTAGCTCTGTAACCTTTTGGTGACTAAGGGCAATTTATCATGGCCAATCCACCTAACCTGCACATCTTTGGACTGTGGGAGGAAACCGGAGCACCCGGAGGAAACCCACGCACACACGGGGAGAACGTGCAGACTCCGCACAGACAGTGACCCAGCAGGGAATCGAACCTGGGACTCTGGTGCTGTGAAGCCACAGTGCTAACCCCCCCCACCACCACCACCACCACCACCACCTCCAATTTGGTATCATCTTCAAATCTAGAAATTAAGTTTTTTATTCTAAAGTCTACATTCATATAAAGTTTGAACAATAATGATACCAACATTGTTCCTGGCTGATACTCCCTCCACCAAATACTCCCTCCATCAAATACAAAATGAATTGAGGCCAGTTGCAGCACCCAGCCGGGAGGTTAGCTAATTCGGCATGTAATGGAAACTCAGCCTTTGACCCTTTTTATGGTATACATGGCTAAATTACCTGACTTATAAATTAAGCCAACTGCCAAGGCTTTAAAAACAATATTTCAAAATTTAACAAAATTCTGCTTTCTTTGTATATCTCTGTTAATACTAAGTGCATCGATTAAAAAGGCTTGCATTTTAAGGTAAAACCTTGATGGTGGATGATTTGGATAGTTTGACATGGTGTCATTCACATCAGATTGGAGCCATCATGTTTGCTATGAGTTCTATAATAAATGAAAGTTAGTGAACTAATCTTGTGTTCTATCATAATAGACATGGAATCTCTACAGTGCAGAAGGAGGCCATTCAGTCCACCGAGTCTGCACAGGCCGTTGGAAAGAGCACCTTACTTAGGCTCACCCCCTGCCATATCCCCGTAACCCCACCTAACCTGCACAACTTTGGACACGAAGGGCCAATTTGAGCATGGCCAATCCACCTGACCTGCACATTTTTCGACTGTGCGAGAAACCAGATCACCCGGTTTAAACCCCCCACACAGTCACCCAAGGCCGTAATTGAACCCAGGTCCTTGGCACTGTGAGGCAGCAGTGCTAACCACTGCTGCTATGCCACCCAAAGTACACTGTGTCTCTTGACTATTACCAAAATAAAATACGGAGTTTTGTGATTATTTTGTCTGGTTGTACTGTTTTAAACAGATGTTTTGTGATAATTTATAATTCAGCATCAAAATTTGTTTAAATAATTGGCCCAACAGATGCCAAGGTGCGAAGCCGAGATTTTGAATTGCACCATTTCTTGGTGCGGGTGATCAAACAAAAACATAGAACAAGCACAAAACATAAAAATTGGAATCATACTGTTGTTCAGCAGCCTTAGAAAAGTTATACGCTGACATGAACTAACTCCGCAGACGAGGCGTTGAGCCCTTTAGACCTTCTTAGTTGTGCCTAAACCTATTGAGCCAGCATTTAATACAAGTCCACTTGTGTACTGTCAGCTGTTAAAGCTATGTTGCAATTATTGGCATTTGTTTAAGTCGCCCTTTTTAATCAGCTTAATAAAATTTAGTTACAGTATCTAAAAATGAATTCCATGCTCTGGTCTCCCAACAGTAAACACGTCTTGTGCTTTATCTCTCAGTAGGCTTTCAAAAGTCTGCTCGAACCTACCACTTTGATCTCTCATTTGGTCACCTGCTGATGTTCGGAAATCAGTTTCTGCGAGTGTTTCAATTCCCCTTGTGAAGTGCCCTGGAATATTTTGACTTGTTTGAAAGACTATGTAACTGTCAAAAGTATTAAAATGTTATTTAAACACATTTCTGAGGGAGGTTATACTTTTAATTTTACAGAAAGTGTGCTGAAGAATGGATGTAGTTCATGCTCCACTGCCATCAAACAGCACGATGCAAACATCTAATTTTGCTCATGTAATCTTTCAAAATGTGGCGAAAAGTTACCTCCCTCATGCTCCTCTTGAATGTCATTACATACTGACTCCATACATTAAGCCACATCAAAAAGACTGGGTTGGCATCTTTAAGGTAAGTGCTCGTGACTGTTGTACTTTTAAAATGTTGTAATTATCATATTACAGTCGAGTTGCTGACTTTTTTTCTTTTAAGGAGTTGGCAGAACTTGTGCTTAATTGATTCAACTATGTATTAAATGTAACAACCAGTTGATCTGTGCACCCCACACTTGAGTCAAAACAAAGCATACATTTTTGGGTCAAGATGGTTTACGGGGGGAATAATTGAAGGGAATAGGAGAGGAAACGAGTGAAGGTGGATGTGTGTAGAAGATGGTGCTGGGGTTGAATGGGTAGTCCCAAAAGCACATTGGAGTTCCCTCCTTTTCTTCTCCCCCTCCACCATTCCTCCCCTCTCCTTTCTACCTCTTTGCCTTCCTCCTCCTTTCCTTTCTGTCAACAAGGGCATGGAATTTAGTTCAGAAATTTGCTTTGGGTGAAGAGTTGAGGATATGGTAATGAAATGTTAGCTATTGAAGAGGAATCTAGTGGGGGAGAGAATGAAAATGTGTGTCATGGTGGCACGGTGGTTAGCACTGTTGCTTCACAGCGCCAGGGTCTCAGGTTCAATTCCCACCTTGGGTCACTGTCTGGCACGTTCTCCCTGTGTCTGCGTGGGTTTCCTCTCAAGTCCTGAAAGACGTGCTGTTAGGTGAATTGGGCATTCTGAATTCTCCTTCAGTGTACCCGAACAGGTGCCAGAGTGTGGCGACTAGGGGATTTTCACAGTAATCTCATTGCAGTGTTAATGTAACCCTACTTGTGACAATAATAGTATGGCACAGTGGTTTGCACTGTTGCTTCACAACGCCAGGGTCCCAGGTTTGATTCTCAGCTTGGGTCACTGTCTGTGTGGCGTCTGCACGTTCTCCCCGTGTCTCCATGGGTTTCCTCCGGGTGCTGTGGTTTCCTCCCACAAGTCCCGAAAGACGTGCTGTTAGGTAATTTGGACATTCTGAATTCTCCCTCTGTGTACCTGAACAGGCACCAGAATGTGGCGACTATTTATGTAGTAACTTCATTACAGTGTTAATGTAAGTCTGCTTGTGACACTAATAAATATTATAAGTGGGAGGTTCTGCTGACTTTCTTCATAGTGCTGAAGAATCTTCTCAGCAGGAGGTGGCAGAATTTTAAATTAATGTTGGGAGGGATTGCTGTTCAGCAGAAGGAAATCACCCCAGTTATTACTCAGTGGACAGGTTGTATTGGCAGGGGCATTTCTTATTAAGCCCGATCTTGGTGATGTGCGGTTGATGTTCTGCAGAGGTGTGAGCGGGATGTTCTTGTCCTGCCCACCGTGGGAAACATCATAGGTGGATTGGAAAATTTAACAGACCAGCAAAAGGTCCATTGACTTGTGCGACCAGAAAATCCTGGCCGTGATATTTGAAATGGGCAATTCTGGGTGCGTCTGATGGTTTATTTTCAATCAAAGACTCCTTGATACTATAAGCTTTACATAAAGCTGCACATGTATTGTGTCAAAGGAATTCAGACTTTGTCCTGTTGCCAGTTTGTGCTTTGCATTTTGGGGAAATAAGTAGGTAACCTGTGCATCTAATTTTATCTTTGAACATGGTCTTAACCATTACATTCCTCCCTCCATTTATGCACAAGGTTGAAGTTGATGTCCCAATGTCGAATGGGCTCCATCTGTTGCCTTGTTGGACTGATGGGGTATAAATCTTTCATCCAGTCAGATATTTGTTTTTACTTGTTTTTATTGGATGGAGGGAGAGGGCAGTAGCCTGTTGTGTAATGAATGGGATAGTCCCAGCACAGGTGGTCACATAAAGTGGCCCTTGGATCCTGCCTTCAGGTTCTCATATTTAACCACCTATCTTTTCAAAATATTTAATAAGTGGGCAGCACGGTGGCACAGTGGGTTAGCCCTGCTGCCTCATGGCGCCGAAGTCCCAGGTTCGATCCCGGCTCTGGGTCACTGTCCATGTGGAGTTTGCACATTCTCCCATGTTTGCGTGGGTTTCACCCCCACAACCCAAAAGATGTGCAGGCTATTGGCCATGCTAAATTGCCCCTTAATTGGAGAAAATGAATTGGGTACTCTAAATTTATATTAAAAAAAAATCATAAGATGAAAATTCATAACAAATTTAGAATACCAAATTCTTTTTTTGTTCCAATTAAAGGGGCAGTTTAGCATAGCCAATCCAATAGCAGAACATCTTTGGGTTCTGAGACACAGGAGAATGTGCAAACTCCAAACGGACAGTTACCCGGGGCCGCGATTGAACCCGGGTCCTTGGCGCCGAGTAGTGCTAACCACTGCACCACCGTGCTATCCTAAAATACATAAAAAGTTAATGCTGTTTTTGGTTTTAAAGATTGGAAATAATAATATTTTGGGAAGTAAGAAACATCCATTGTTTTTTCTTTTGATTTTTGAGAACATCGTAACCTAGGTAAACAAATTGCATTGAGTAATCAGTGAATATGTTTTCTCACTGGAGAAGATGAAACTGCACTTTTGAATAATGTTCTTTTAACTAAAGTCTTGTAATAGTTGAAAATTGTTTCCTTATTCTTTTATGTTCTTTATAACTTCAGAATTTTTTAACAGTACAGAGATGTGTAACCATAAGAATGATACATTTTTAGAACAAAAAAAGCAGAAAATCAAATGTGCAGAAGGAATCGTTGGGCTAATTATACACACCCTTGCTAAAATAAGACCTAATAAACCGAACCGATTTTAAACATGTTGATTTTTTGGTCGAACAGGGTGTGCAGAATGATGGTGAAATAGATGACAAGTAGGCAAAGAGATTGAGCTTTGCATACTGTTTAATCTCTGGAAACAGTGACCTTCAATGGAGAAGCAATTTCTGGCCAATTCATTGGATTCACGTATTCGTTTTTAAAAAATGTTTTTAAAAAATAATAATAATTTCAATTAAGGGATAATTTAGTGTGGCCAATCCACCTACCCTGCACATCTTTGGGTTGTAGGGGTAAGACTGATGCAGTCACACTGAGAATGTACAAAATCCACACAGACAGTGACCAGGGCTGGGTTTGAATCCGGGTCTTTGGTGCCATGAGGCTGCAGTGCTAATCACTGTGCCGCCCTCTGATTCACACATTTGTAGAGGAGTCTGGCACCTCTTGAATTCGCCTTAACTGGGGAAGAATGAAGTTGATTGTGTTTGAAGGCAAAATTCATGCAAACTGTATTGGAAGAGATTGTCACAAAGCACATAGCAAAGATGTGCTTTATCCCAGATTAGGGATAATCTAAAAAGTCTGATTAATCTCTATCCAGATCCAGCATTTTATCAGTATGGTTAATTCAACCATGTGGTTTAACTCAGTTGTTCTGTTTATGCTTATAGATTTGTAATTCTCCAAACGGGTACTAGACCTAACACTTTATTATAATTCACGACTTCCATTTAATTAAATTTTTTTTTTGCAGTCTGATTTGTTTGTAAATTGACATTCACCAGTTGGTCTTTGTAGAAGCTACTGCTGATGGTTTGCAACACATATCTGCATCTTCTCCGTTCTTCCTCTAGTTATTCTTCACAATATAAATGAATAGAAGAGAGCAACAACAACATTGGTCAAATGTCCAGAAGATAATACAGTGGATGCTAGATTCTTGTTCTTTTAGCAGTGGCTCCTCCATAAAAGTTTTACTCAGTGATTTTATTCCTTGTCAGAACCTGCATCATATCTGAAATTCCGTGGTGCGTTCCTGGCCTTCAACTCTGCTTGCTGTCTGATTGCAACTATCTCGCAAGGTCCTGACCAAATCAGCTTCACTTTCTCTGCTCTGCCTAGTTATTCCTGGAATGAGATCCAGCCTCAAGCAGCTGAATGTCCTGACCCCTTCCTCTGACAATATCAAGGAAAGAAAATCTGGGTTTTCTCACCCTTTTTTCCTCTGTATCTGAAGGTGCTCACTCATGCTGGAGTTAGCACCACTAGCTAATAGTACTAGCCGGTACCACATCCAATGACCATTCCTGATTTGATTTATGACATTTGCCAGTGATTGTTGGGAGACAGTTCAACTGCAAGTGCTGTGCGTATAGATGTTACTCTTAAGACCCTGTCCATCAAGTTGCAAAAGACAGGAGCCAAGGTCCAGAGACAAGACTGAATGTAAATCATTGAGAAGAGAGTGCAGTTGCCAATCTGGAAAAATTACATAAACTAGCCCATCTTCTGAATGGATAATCTCAGATCTGGTGAGCCACTTGGAAAAGGTTGGGAAATAATTTTGACTGCCTTAAATAGACATGGATTTGAGTTGAGTTGAGTTATTACCATCAAAGTAATAAATAAAAATGTTTCATTGAAATTTGATGTTTTGTTAAATGGATTTCACTTGTGAAAATCAGTCCAAATAAATGGCTTATGGAGTATAATGGAGAAAGCATGAACTTCTCCACTTTGGCAGGAAGATTTAAAAAGCAGTATTCAATTTAAATGGAGAGAAATTGCAGAACACTGGGGTACACAAGAATCTGGGCGTCCTGGTACATCAATCATGAAAAGCAGGTACAGCAAATTACTTGGTGCATGTTCTGCACAGTAAATTCTATGAAACTCGTATGATTAGGAAGGCATCTAGAATGTTGGTGTTTATCGCAAGGTAGATAGAATATGAAAGCCCAGATAACAGCAGGTGTACAGGGCCTTGGTGAGACCACATTTGGAGTGCTGTGTACGGTTTTGATCTCCTTATTTGAAAAAAGATAATTGCTTTTGAAGCTGTTCAGGGAAGGTTCACTCAACTGGCTCCCAGGATGAGGGGGCTGTCTTATGAGCAATGTTAGACAAGCTGGGCATGTATCTATTGAGTTTAGAAAAATGAGAAGTGGTCTCAATGAAATGCAAAGATCCTGAGGGGATTTGACAGGTGGATGCTGAGAGGATCTTCTCCCAAAGGGGAGAAACTAGAACTAGGGAGCACAGTTTAAAGATAAATGGTCTCTCATTTAAGACAAAGGTGAGAAGAGTTTTTTTCTTAGTCTGGAATTCTGTTCCCCAGAGAGCAGGGGAACTGAATATATTTAAGGCTGAATTAGATAGATTCTTGATTGGTAAGTGAGGCAAAGGCTATAAACGGTCGGCAGGAAAGTAGAGTTGTGACAAACATCAGCTCAGTATCCAATTTTTTTTTTCCAATTAAGGGGCAATTTAGCGTGGCCAATCTACCTAACCTGAACATCTTTGGATTGTGGGGTGAAACCCCCACACACGGGGAGAAGGGGCAAACTCCTTACAGATAGTGATCCGGGATCGAACCAGGGTCCTTGGCGCTGTAGGCAGCAGTGCTAACCAGTGCTAACCACTGCGTTACGATGACGCCCAGCCATGAGCTTATTAAATGATTTTAAAAATAAATTTGGAATACCCAATTCATTTTTTCCAATTACGGGGCAATTTATCCACCTAGCCTGCAGATCTTTGTGTTGTAGGGGCGAAACCCACGCAAACGCGGGGAGAATGTGCAAACTCCACAGTGACCCAGAGCCGTGATCGAACCTGGGACCTCGGCGCCATGAGGCTACAGGGCTAACCCACTGCGCCACCTTGCTGTCCGAGCTTATTAAATGTTAGAGGTTCATGCTGTTGAGGATCTTGGTTCGATTCCGGCCTGGGTCATTCTCTCTGTGGAGTTTGATGTGGAGATGCTGGCGTTGGACTAGGGTGGGCAAGTAAGAAGTCTTACAACACACGGTTAAAGTCCAACTGGTTTGTTTGGAATCACTAGCTTTTGGAGCATAACTCCTTCCTCGGGTGAATGAAGAGGTGGGTCCCACAACTACATATATAGACAATGATGCAAGATGATACTTTTGAGTGTGAGTCTTTGCAGGTAAGTATGTCTTTACAGGTCTAGACGGAGCCACTGACGAGAGGGATAACCCCAGGTTAAAGATGTGTGAATAGTCTCAAGCCAGGACAATTTCTAGGATTTTGCAAGCCCAGGCCAGATAGTGGTAGGTGAATGTAATGCAACATGAATCCAATGACCCGGTTGAGGCTGTTCTCATGCTTGCGGAACTTGGCTACTTGGCTATCAGTTTCTGCTTGCCGATTCTACGTGTCGTGCGTCCTGAAGGCCGCCTTGGTGAATGCTTACCCAAAGATCAGGGAGTGAATGTCCTTGACTGCTGAAGTGTCCACTGACTGGAAGGGAACATTCCTGCCTGGTGATTGTCGCCCGATGTCCATTCATCCGTTGTCGCCACGTCTGCATGGTCTCTCCAATGAACCATGCCTCTGGACATCCTTTCCTGTGGAGTTTGCACATTCTCCCCCTTTCTGCATGGATCTCACCCGCACAACCCAAAGATGTGCAGCGTAGATGGATTGGCCATGCTAATTTGCCCTTTTTATTGGGGGAGAAAATGTTTTTAAAAAACTTAAATGTTAGAGGGGCTAAATAGCTCCTAATTCTGTTGTTCATATTTGCAACCACCAATAAACATTCCCACTGGAATCTGCATGTGTTGGAAAATTTTATTGAAAAAATTGATAATATAGAGTTGTGATTTTTTTTTTGTAAAAATATTGTTTGCATTAGATATAAACTGTATTGTAAAGCTAATAGACCATCTTACATTTCAAGATTTTGTAAGCAAATAAGATTTCAAACTTGGTTTTATTCCTTTTTCATCAGCCCCACACTTGAGGAGTTTTGCTATACCTTTTGATCAATCAGAATGAGCGTAAAACGTTGGATGAAACAGTTGTCTTGCAGTCATTAACGTTCAAACTCATTCTTGCTCAATCTGGTTTGGAAGACCAGCAATTGATAAGGCTGTGACCCAAAGCTGGCTGTTTCCACCCAGATTGGCTGGCTGCTGTTTTTCTCTGTAATTGTTGCTTCATGCAATTTTACAGTAGCTTCCAAGTGCAGGTTGATTTATAGCATTATAATCTAGAAAAGAATTGCAAGCCATAATAGTGATATGTACTTTAAATCATTTAATGGAGTTCTGTTTCTAAAGGTATATTAGACATCTCTAGTGCCATCTTGTGGCAGTGTTTGTAGATTACATGATTAAGGAATTCATTTCTAAAAGTGTTGGAGAAACACAGCCGATCTGGCAGCATCTGTGGAGAGAAAGAGAGACCGAAATGGACTGAATCTTCCAAGTCCAATTTCATTCTTCTTTGGAACTCAAACTTCCAAAGAAGAGTCATATTGGACTTGAAACATTAACTCTGCTTCTCTCTCCACGAATGTGCCAAACCGGCTGGTTTTTCCAGCACTTGTTTTTATTTCAGATCTCCAGCATTTGCAGTATTTTGCTTTTATTTGCTTTTCTATATTGGTATTTTGTATGGACAAGTAGACTATTTCTGAATGAATTGTATATGATTTTATATGATGTCCTAAATATTTATAAAATTCAAAGATTAGAATCAGTGCATGATACAAATGACATAATTTGACTGCACTTCTTTCTTTCTAGTCAGCATCTTTTTATTCTGTATTTTATTCTGTGATCATATGCCAGCAAACTTCACATTTAGATTTCTACTTCTTTTCCTTTGCTTTCTCTCTTTTCCTCTTCTGCAATTGTGCCATGTTTTCTCTTGTTTCCCTGAATGTTCTCTGACTAGCTAAGTTAAAGAGAAGTGTACAATTGCAAAGAGTCTCGATGAAGGATGTTTGCATTGTTAGGGTTATCTGAATAAACTGCAGAATGTATTAAAGCTGTGAAACAAGGGGTTTGCCTCTGCCCAAGATTTGTTCTGTCCTGAAGATGTTCAGCCATACTTCTATAGTATACTACCAAATGTCTCTATTAAACCCCTTGTTATCTTGTTCAAGGGGATGTTCCTCACATAAAGCCTAAATAATGGCTATTAGGGTATTTGAAAACTGAGAGATAATATTTACTGAGATCGAAATATTTACTGGATAATCAGCCTTAGAAAGAATTGTACTGTTTTTCTTCCCTTTCTCTCCCAACATCTGTACAACGAAGCAGTCTCTGACGTCCCCATTGCAGTCTCAGCTGGGATCAATTTTCTCAGCACAAACCAGCCGCCCCACCACATCATCATGGCCATTGTGATAACAGCATTCTGCAAACAATTGTCAGATCAGAGGGAGGATTGATGAGGAAAGAACTAGAATTAAAAACAAAGATCACATATATAAATGCAGAAGTTCAGGTAATGGGGGGGGGGGGGGGGGGGAAGGGGGAAGAAGGGGAGAGAGAGAGAGAGAAATGAGGAGGAGGAGGAGAGAAAAGGGTCTGCAATTTAGCCTGGCGGTTGAAGATTGCATTTACCTTCATGTCCTAAAAATTTTGGATTATCAGTACAACACACTAGGAGGCCATTCAGGCCTCTGAATCCATACCAACTTTCTGTAGAGTAATTAATTCAGTCCCACTCCTCCATTCTCTCCCCTTAGCCCTGCAAATTCTATTTTCCTATCCAATTTCCTTTTGAAATCATTGTCTCCACTTCCACCATACATGGGCAACATGTTCCAGGACATTACTACCCCCTGTGTAAAAGGTTTTTCCTCACAACTCCTCTGTATCTCTTAACTTAAACTTCTCCTCGTCTTTGTTCCCATAAATAATGGGAACAGCGTTTCATTATCTACCTTGCTCAAATATGCCAGAATCTAGCACATCTCTATTAAATCTCCCCTCCACCTCCTTTCCTCCACAGATTCTTTGGCGCCCTAGCTTCTCTCGGCCAACATTGTGGCTAAAATCCCTCAACTGTGGAATCATTTTGTGTAAATTTTCTTTGCACCTTTTCATGGACCTTCACATTCTTCTTAAGTGTGGTGACCACAACTAGTTGACCCTAACCAGAGCTTTATAATAGTTCAGCATAACTTCCCTGCTTTTGTGATCAATACCTCTACCCATGAAGACCATGACCCCATATATTCTTTTGAATTTCTCTATCAATATGTCAACCCACCTTCAATGATCTATGTGCATGAACTCCTGGGTTCCTCTATCCCTGCATGCTCTTTAGAACTTTGCCATTAAGTCTATATTGCATCTCCCTTTCCCTTTTGCCAAAATGGGTCACCTCATATTTGTGTGTTAGATTCCATTTGCCACTTTTCTGCCTATTTTTGTCCCGTTGCAGTAGATTGGTATCATTTCTCACTCTTTTCCACACCTCAAGTTTGGAATCATTGGCAAATATTGGAATATAATTCTGTGTTCCAATATCCAATTTATTTTTATATCAAAAAAGCTGGGGGGGGAGGCAACATTGATTCTTGGGAAATGGCACCATCTGGGGAACGGCACCGTCTATCATCCTCCTTTCTGAACATCAACCAGTTACCACAACTCACTGATTTCTGTCCTCAAGCCAATTTTGAAATCCAAACTGACACTGATCTCCTATTTATGAGCCTCAACTTGGTTAACTAGATTTCATGTGGTACTTCGTCAAACACTTAAAATCCATATAGACAACACCCATGGATTTACCTTCAACCTCCTGTAATGTCTTAAGAAATTCAATTTGATTAGTTGATTTGATTAGTCAAGCACAATCTTGTCTTTTACAATTCCACGCTGGCTCTTTTTAATTAGCTCAGACCTGCTGATCTTTTCCCTAATCCTGTTTCTAAAACCTTGCCCACCACTGGTGTTAAAGTGGATCAGCCTGTAGTTAGTAGGAATGTCCATGCGCCTTTTCTTGAATAAGGATGTCCTGTTTGCCAAACTCCAATCTTTTGCTGTCGCACTCCAATCTTCTAGCACCAACCCCATATCAAGAGAGGGTTATGTCAAGCCCGTCCTCCATCTTCACCCCTACTTGCCTTGGTAATCTGGGCTGCAAGCCATCCAGACTGTGATTTATCACTCTTGAGCAGAATCAGTCTTTTCAGTCCATCCTTTCCATTCATTTTTGCCCCATCCATTACCTCATGGAGTTGTAGCCCATTGTGCCCATTATGGCTCTTTCTACCTCTATCATCTCCCTGTCTACTGTTACTCTTATTTTGTCAACATCCTCTTCCTTAAATACCAATAGAGTACTCGTTTAGTGTTCTAACATTTCATTTCACCTCGAGCATATAGCACTTTCGTTGTCTCTAATAGGACCTACCCTGGCTGGAACTCGTGCTTACTATTTGCATGCCAGTAGAAGATTGGGGGGTTCCTTGTTATGTTAACTGCCATTCTATTCTCTCATTCTTCTTGTCACTTATCCTCCAAATTATTGTATTTGCCCTGGTCTCACTTGAAGAATCCACCTTGCAAACAACAAACACACTCTTTTTTTCATCATACTCTCTATTTTCCCCCTCATTCAAAGAGCCCTAGTTTAGTTCCCTTTGCTGGTCTTGAAAACATTTTCGAAGTTTCAAATGATTTATTCCAAAAAATAAATCTTAGCAGTTTTGCATCACTGGTAAACCCTCAAATTCACTGGAACTTTATTGTGGAGTCCTTCAAGTAGCTGATTTTGTCCATCTTCAAGACGAATCATAGTACCCCTGTTGTCACTTCAACTAATATTCACTCATTTAGCACAGACTGGAAATCAATCTCCTGGTCAGTTTAGCTGCCTTTGGCAAATGAGTCAAGTTGTGTGATTTTGAGTTTATTTATTCACAATGTTTAAAAATTGATTTAGATTGAAGGATGGATGTTGCTTGGGTTAGTACAGACCCCAACACTAACGACCTGGCTTTGAATTCAACACACTAATGGGTTTGAAAGAGTTTTTTTTCTTGGTTGTACATGAAATGAATGTTGATCTTCAGAAGCCTGAAGCTGCCGCTCAATACCGCTGAAGTGCAACAGTGGGACTTGTGTCGAGCTGAATGATTTATACAGCACTTAAATGCTAACGCAGAAATGAAAAATATACTACACTCCCAAACGATGACCATGTTCACCTTCGACATCAATATTCATCAAATCAAGTGGAAATGTTAAAAAAATTCCGCAAAATGATCCAATGGTGTCCCAAAGAGATGTTGTCCGTTGCAACATTTCTCATAAGAAAAATGATTTTAACAACTTTTGAGTAACCCTGAATGTAATTTGATTTGTTTGTTATCCCTGAGCATTTGTGTATTGACGGATACTACTCCTGACTTGACAGAGTGAATGATGATGCAGAATGATATGTAGATTCATTACGGTAGCTCAAATCATAATTTGTTTTAACCAGTTTAGCTCCATTTATTTTTATTATCAATTCCTGCTCTTTACAGAGAAAATTATTTTCAATGAGTTCTATGATCCAGTTTGTGTATTAATCTGTATACCTTTTTTAAAGTCTACCACTGACTAAACTGTGAAAACATACTTGTTTAAAAAGCATCTCAACAATGGTGAGCCACATGTAGACTACATAACGTCTTGCATTTGCAAGTCTGTCATGCCATATCTCTTAAAAGGATTACACTCAAAATTGTGACCTCGAGTTATTGTAGCACAAGGTGCCATATTTCACAGCACTGCTCATCCATAAGGCAACCAATAACCACTGGCTAAAATAAGCACTTCGCTGTCAGATTATCAGTCAGTTATCTGATTGAAAATTATTAGGATAGCAGACCACAGTCCTTCAATTAAGATTCATCAATGAGAACGTACCATAAAACAAGCCAAATTGCTCAAATGTCTTCATGTGGTTGGCAGCCATTTAATCAAGTGCACACAACTAGAAATAACATTTTATAAGTTAAACACGGAAAAACTATTTAATTCTTAATCATTAAATTGAGCAGTGACATTGGTTATTTACTGTTATACGTCTCTGCTGGAAGTTTCCCTCCAAACTTTCTCCCCTAATGTTGGCCTGTGCTTCCATCTATAGCCTACAGTTTGAATTAGGAATTTCAACCTGGCTTTCAGTGCTGTGGATAAATGCAGTGTTTGGGGTGGAAATTCTTTCAGAGTTACAGCTATCACCTCCGACGGCTATCGCCTCCGTCTAAAGAGCTAACAGGATTTGTGAACAAGTGTGTGGGAACAAAGCAAGGTTTCTTTTTTTAAAAAAAAAAATGTTATTCTCCTTTTTCACATTTTCTCCCAAATTTACACCCACCAACAATAAATAATAAGCAGTAACTAATATAATGCCAATCCTTATATCAACAACAATCCCATCCTCCCACCAACCCCCAAACATTGCCCGCATGTTAACATAAACAAATAACAAAAAGGAATCAGGAATCACCCTTAGTCACCATTAACATATACTGTCTCTCCTTTCTCTCTCTCCCCCCCCCCCCCCCCCCCCCCCCCATATAATGTTCAATGTTATCCAATTCTTGAAAGTACATAATGAATAATGCCCATGAATTATAGAACCCCTCCATCCTTCCCCTCAGTTCAAACTTAACCGTCTCAAGAGTCAAGAATTCCAACAGGTCTCCCTGCCACGCCAGGGCACAGGGTGGTGAGGTTGATCTCCATCCCAACAGGATCCGCCTGTAGGTAATCAACAAAGCAAAGGCTACAACATCTGCCTCCACACCTGTTTCCAACCCCGGCTGGTCTGACACCCCAAATATGGCCTCCTGGGGCCCCGGGTCCAGTTTCACATGCACCACCTTGGAAATTACCTTAAAAACCTCTTTCCAGTAATCCTCCAGCTTTGGACAGGACCAAAACATATGAACGTATTTTGCGTGCTATCCCCGCGATGTTCACGCACATCTTCTACGCTGGCTCATCCTCGCCCTTGAGGTGTGCTCTACATTACCACCTTCAGCTGTATCAGGACTAACCTCGCGCACAAGGTGGAAGTGTTCACTCTTCGGAGCACCTCACACCAGAACCCCTCCTCCATACCCTCTCCCAACTCTTCCTCCCACTTTGCTTTGATCCCTTCCAGTGGTGCCTTCTCCTCTTCCAAATTAGCCCTGTAAACCGCTGACACTACCCCCTTCCCCACTCCTCCTGTCGTCAGCACCTCCTCCAGCAATGTGGAGGCCGGCTCCATCGGGAAGCTCAATATCTCCTTCCTGGCAAAATCTTGAACTTGCATGTATCTAAACATTTCCCCCTGCTTCAGCCCATACTTCGCTCCCAGCTCCTTCAATCCTGCAAACCGACCCCCAAGAAACAAATCTTTTAGTGTCCTAATCCCCTTCTCCTCCCATTTCCCAAAATTTCCGTCCCACTTCCCTGGCTCAAATCTGTGGTTCCTCCGAATCGGCATTTCCCTTGACCCTGAAC
This sequence comes from Scyliorhinus canicula, assembly GCF_902713615.1. Taxonomy (NCBI): domain Eukaryota; kingdom Metazoa; phylum Chordata; class Chondrichthyes; order Carcharhiniformes; family Scyliorhinidae; genus Scyliorhinus; species Scyliorhinus canicula. Next base: position 79,035,134 of record NC_052150.1, read on the forward strand.
CCGAAATGTTGGCGAAACTGCCTCCAAATTCTCAATGAAGCTATTATTACCAGATTCCCTGAGTATTTCCCCCGGGCTATTGGGAGTGGCGCTGTTGCTAGCTCCTTCAATCCCGACCCCCTACACAAACTCTCCTCCATTCTGACCCACTGGGAATCAAGCTCTCTGACCCAGCTCCGCACCTTCTCCACATTTGCCGTCCAGTAGTAATACATCAGGTTCAGAAAACCCAAACCCCCTGCCTGCCTTCCCCTCTGTAGCAGCACCTTTCTAGCTCTGGCCACCTTCTCTTCCCATATGAACGAGGTAATCATTCCTTCAATCTCTCTAAAAAGTGCCTTTGGGAGGAAAATTGGCAGGCATTGGAAAATAAATAGAAATCGCGGCAATGCATTCATTTTAGCCACCTGAGCATGGTTTCTTTTTTTTGTGTTTTATACAGTTTTGTCATAAAATCTGATGGTTACGATAAGTTAGTTTTTGAAGGTTACTGATGTTTGATCCCAGTTGAGCCACATGTGTCCAGAGTTGGTGCTTTCTAGAAAAGTTGCAAAACGACAGCAGTTCAATGGGAGATCAGACCTCTGGTGATGTCATGAGGTGAGGACACTCATTGGCAGCTCCCACCAGGACCTTTTTATTTTATAGTCCATTTTGCCCATTCACATAAAAATGTTTCTTGTGGGGTATGAAGGATTCCTAAACCACTCCAATGCAGAAAAAGGGAATAAACAGCCCCCCCGATAGCAACTCATTGACCAATTCACAGGCATCGCGGAGCTCCTCCATGTAAAAAAAAAAAATAAAAAATGGCGGATGCTGTGACGGCAATCTCCCCGATAATAGCGGACGTGCTGGGTAGTGTGCTGGCCAAGGAATTTAATGCTCACTTCAACAAACAGTGGAAACCGATGGCAGAGACCATTTGCAGAAGGCCTGGACCCCACCCAGGTGAAACTCGGGGGAAAACTGCTGAATCGGTGAAAAGCAAGGTGAGGTACAGCGGGTGTGGAAAAAGCACGGATGATGCATGGTGAGCAGCTTGCATCGCTGGAAGCCAAAATAGTGGTGGTGGCTGACGAAAATAGGACTTGAAGGCCAAGGCTGACTACCTCTAGAATCATTTTAAGAGGCAGAACCTTCGTCAGAGGGGATGAAGGACTTAAATCCTACTTCATAGCTTGCGCAAATGTTCGGGAAAATTATGGGGGAGGGTGGATTCTCTTCCCCCTGGAGTTAGACAGGGCCCATGGACACTTCGCCATAAAGCTCAGCCCAATGAACCGTCATGTGCAGTCATAGTTCTCTTCCATAATTTCCAAGAAAAGGAACGAGTCCTGAAATGGGCCAAGTATTATTGGGATTGGAAGTGCGAGGGAAATCTTGTGCACGTCTACCAAAACGTGGGAATTGGAAGTGGACGAGGTTAAGGCTGCCTTGTACAAGGAGGAAGTTTGGTTTGGGACGGTAATTAAACGCAGATTAATCTGTTGTTCACAGGGAAGGCAGTAAACCATATCTGGCGCTAAAGGGTCTTTTTAAATGAGCATGGGGAGAAGGCCAGCTATCTTTTAGCCCACCAACTGAGGCAGTAGGCTGCTTCCCGAGAGATTATACAAATTAAAAACATGGGTGGCAGTTTTGTTTCCGCCCCGAGTGATGTCAGTGTGGCTTTTTGGATGTTTTACAGTAGCCTCTATAGTCAGAGCCCCCAGAGAATAATTCAGTAATGTTGGCATTCTTAGATGGGTTGTCCCTTCTGGTGGGGTTGGGCGGGGCGCGTTTGAGTCTGGAAACAGTGAAGGGCATTGGATTAGTGCAATCGAATAAGGTCTCTGGTCCTTGTCGAATTTTATAAGACGTTTGAGAGCCAGTTAACACCAATGATAGTGGACTTGGTTAATGATTCTTGTCGCGGAGTTCCTTTCCTCCTGCGCTCTCACGTGCCTCTATTTCGCTTACTTTGGAAAAAGGACAAAACCTGGTTCAGATAGACCCATTTCTCTCTTGAACATTGATGTCAAACTATGAGCTAAGGTGTTGGCGCTCCGATTTGAGCCATGTGTACTGGAGGTGATAGTGGACAACCAGATTGGCTTCATTAAGGGTCGGCAGTTAATTTCTAATCTATGGCGGTTATTAAGTTTGACAATCAGAAGTGATTGTGTCTATGGACGCTGAGAAGACACTCAATAGGATAGAGTGAGAGTACCTTTTCAAGGCCGTGGGGAAATTCGGTCTTGGGCAGAAGTTCATTTTGTGGGTTTGGCTACTATATAGTGCCCCTACAGCCAGTGTATGCACAAATACTTCAAGCTCAAGAGTATTTTCCTTTTGAGTAGGGGTACTAGGCAGGGATGTCCTTTGCCACCACTCCTGTTTGTGTTGGCAGTTGAGTTAGCAATAGCGCTGAGATCTTCAGATAAATGGAGGGGGATAAAACAGGCAGGGTGGGAGGGAGGGAGCATCAGGTGCCTTCATATGTCGATGACCTGCTTCTGTATATTACAGATACAGTCTCCACTATAGATGAAATAATGAAGCTACTTCAGAGCCTTGCCTCCTTTTCAGGATACAAACTGACCTGATGAAGACTGAATATTTTCGGTTTTCACACACAGGCCAGCTAGCCAGGCTCGCAGCAGTTCTGACACCCAGGCCAGTGTACGGCTGCTGTTCTGTAGGCTATATATTTAAACAGTCGAGAAGAAATTAAAACTATGTTCCAACTGAGGGCAAGGCTGGATGCCACCTGGATCTTGGTGTCAATGGGAAGTTTGCTCATGACCCCGAATGCTATCACTGCTATTCCTGTGGGGTCACGGCTCATATTTTGTGAACAACTGCTTTAAATGCATCGATGCAATTTGCCTCAACCATTCCTTGAGGTAGCGAATTCCATCTGCTCGTCTCTCTCTCAATGAAGAAATTCCTTCTCCCATTCCCTGTTTGATTTCTTGGCAGCTGCCTTAATTTGATGTCTAGTTTGTTGCTCTTCCCTGCAAGTGTCCGCCGTATCAAAATGTGATTTATTCTGCTGCAGGATTACAGTAAATATAAACCATGCTGCAGGTTGTGGCTCTGCAATGAATAATGCCACATAAGACGACTAATACCAGTAAACAGATTTTGGGGGGGAGGGGGGGGGGGGGGGGGGAGCAGGGGGAGCGGGAGGAGGAAGGAACTTAGAAAAGGCTGAGTTGCAAAATTTTATCTTTTGCATATTTAAATATATTCGGTGTGTTTCCCATAAAGAATTAGATGGGTGTGTACTATGGAGACAGACTTGCAAGAATTATTTTAAGGAACTAATAGTCTTCTGAAGGGTGGCTATTCAAAACTTTATTCCTTATAGATGCTGACCAGCATGTGTATTTATGGCATGTTCTGTTTTTATTTTGGTTCGTGGTCCGTGATTCTGTATGCCTTCCACATTTGATAAATTGACAGTGAAAATCAATTGAAAATGTGTAAATGAAAGAAATTAAAAATACCATTCAATTCCTTTGCTGCTATTACTGAGTAATATTTTTAAGAAGGATGTTAGTGGAGCATTGGTTTGTGTTTTGGTGCAACAGTTAAAATTCCATCTGTGACGAAAGGTTCAGTTCCTAGAAGATTTTTGACAAGCTTGTCACAATTCTGATAAAGTCCAACAATGTTAACATAACATCTGTCCTTCCATAGAAGATTTCTTTTTGTAATTCTCAGAGTGCAAGTTTTCATCGCCTCTTACGCCTCAAGCCAAGTATGTACATTGTTAATGTGCTGAACTGGATGCAGCTGTGAGTTTCTGTGCAATTCAAATAGATTTTGAATGATCCTATATATTAAAAAAAAGTGGCCATCACCTGTCAGCTGCCACTTTATAACCTGCACTGGGAAATGACCATATTTATGAGATCAGAATTGTTATTTAAATCCATTTTCATTATCTATATTTGTTTTCACTACAGACATGAATGGGCAATGGCAAAATAGATGTATGTTTATAAAGTGCAATTAATTGTTACTATAGAACCATACAACCCCTACAGTGCAGGAAGCCATTCGGCCCATTGGATCTGCACTGACTCTCTGAAAGAGGATCCCACCGAGGCCTACTTACCCACCCTATCCCTGTAACCCCAGTTAACCTTTACATCTTTGGACATCTAAAGAGATAATTAGCGCAGCCGATTCATCTAACCTGTACATCTTTGGACTGTGGGAAGAAACTGGAGCACCCGGAAGAAGCCCACGCAGACACTGAGAATGTGCAAACACCACACAGTCACCCAAGGCCAGAATCGAGCCCGGGTCCCTGGAGCTGTAAGCAGTAGTGCTAACCACTGTACTGCCCATGATAAATATGATACTCTACAAATAAAAATATATTGGCTAATAACATTAATGTGTGCTTACAAATTTATCCTTGTATATTACTGCAACAAATTGAATGGAATAGATTCAAACACCATGAGGAATTGCAAAAGAATTTACTTTTATTACTATACTTTTTAGAAAGTCCTCTTAGAATGCAGCAAGGCCTGCTTTATTAGTTGCTGCAACAAGGGAGCATTTAACTGAAAAGTTCCTTTAAATGCATTTTATTTAATAGGCATTGCAGTAATTGTTGGTTTGGGGTTCATTTAATTTGGATTAACACTTATTCAGTTGAAGACCAGATTTCTCTTGTGGATTGTTGAGTGTTTATGATAGCAGGAGCTGTTACATGGAAGATCAGAAGAATTCTTGTGAACTATAGCTAGTAAATGCTTGGCTAAACCTGTCAAAGCTCCAACACCATTCTTTGATGTTGGTGAAATAGAAACTTAAAAATCATCAGGGTGTACTAGTGAAGTGATGAAAGTGTGACTTGTATGTAAGGCATAATCATGAGTGGTATGTAACTAATGGTTTTGAACTAGCTTAATAACTATTTGGCCTTGATTCAAATTGTTTGAGTAAGAATTAATTTGTTAGTGCTGAGCAGCAGTGAAAATGTGAGGAAGAGCAAAAGTGGAGCCGCCAACCTAGGTACACGAAGAGTGACAACCAAAATGTTCAAGGAAAAATGCATCTTTGCATCCTCTCTCTTCAAAATTACTAAATCATTTTGTTATTTTTGAGTGCTTCTCTTCTTTTTCAGTTATTTCTCCTTCCATTCTTTGTACAGTGCAACAAAATCATCCTATAATTGATCTACTCTCTGATCTATCAATGCCATTCTTATGTAAAAATGATTAAAGCAGAGCTATTTAAATTCGCTATTTGTATTAAATTTAATTCTACTTGATTGAGAAACCACATGCCCACTGTTGATCGTCTTGACCGTAAATAAGGAATTGCAACCCTGTACACTAGCTAATGTTCAATAAAACAAAGGCGGTTGTAGTGTATATAGTTGAAACATTCATAGATGGAAGATCATAGATGATATCACAAAAATGTTTATTTAGTCTCAAGTTACAAACAAATAAAATAGTTAATTCTCTGGACTAGAAAAGTCCAGCTCTGGTCCTGCTTTTGTTTAGTTCTGAGTATTAAGTAGTCTTGACATCTTTTCTGTTTTAGAGGTATATTAAATTGCATGCATTCTCAATACAGGTGGTTTACCTATATGTATAAGTTCACTAAGCAAAGATCTGCTATCATTCAATAACCAAAGAGTAAAGCACCCACTGGGGTCAAAGTTCTTGCATACATTGCTTTAGATTCTCAATTATTTAGTTTTGAAAGGTTAAAGTTGTATATGCACTGTGAATATGCATATTGAAATCACACGTCCGATGGCAGTGTTTTTACTCAAATTACCTGAATCTGGATTTCCAATTCATATGTGGGTCATGCCTAATGTATTGGATGATGTTGTAGATCGTAGAAGGATTTGAAAAGATCCCCTGAAATGTTTATGGGACAGACAAACATTTTAAGTGGAACATTTATTTCTGCAAATAGAGAGAGAAAATAATTCATCATTCCTATTTAACTCTGTTCCTCTTTGTCCATTCCCATTGACATTTTATGGCTTGATTATTGTTTTACATTGATGTTAAAAGTAGGTGGGCGTCAACATGGTCAGGTGTAAAATGCTGCTTAACAGAACATGCAAAACAAGAACTCCATTAATGTTGAAATAGCTGAAAGAGGTTTGAGGGTCTGTTGCAAATAAAGTTTACGACCACTGCAGAGCAGCAATTAATAGTGCAATTTGAATGTTGCATTGAACAGCGAGGCATACAATTGGGATAAAATTCTACTCAAAATGTATAGAAAATGTACCCATATCTAGTCACATAGTTAATTAAAAAAAAGAAATAAATTTTAAGAGTACCCAATTCTTTGTTTTTTTTCCAATTAAGGGGCTATGTTGCATGGCCAATCCACCTACCCTGCACATCTTTGGGTTGTGGGGGTGAGACCCACGCAAACACGGAGGAATGTGCCAACTCCACACTGCCAACTCCACACTCCACAGTGCCCCGGGGTCAGGATCGAACGCGGGTCCTCAGTGCCGTGAGGCAGCAGTGCTAGCCACTGTGCTGGCCCTGGTCACACAGTAAATCTAGAAAATTAAAACATTTAGCCAAGAGTGGGGAAAGAAAAAATAATTGCAAACCAATTATAAAACTAATTCAGATTGAGAGCAGCAAGTCCTTTTACACGCCAAGAATGATAAATTTCATGAAATATCCAATGATTTTCCATGAAACTAATACCCAAAAAATAGGACATTCAAGTTGACCAACCCATGCTGACACTTGAACTTTTTTGCATCCTCCTCTTTGCATCCCTCCTCGCTACATCAGCATAACTCTTTTATTCCCTTCTCCCTCATGTTTATCAAGTTTCCCCTAAAACACATCTACACTATTCAACTCAACTTCTCACTGTACTGGCGATGAACCCAGGAATTGTGCCATTAGGTACTGATGGAGACAAAATCCCTGGAAGCACTTAAACAGTTTGATGGTCGGGCTGTATGGACTATATAAGTGCAAGATATTGATGTCTTACTGAACAATTTTAGCTAAAACTAACTCAGTGCTCCTCTTCATCTGGATTTGTCTTGTATTGATGTTCAATTCATCGTAAATACATAGGTGAAATAGGCCTGAATAATGGATATATGAAATACTACCAGGAGCACATTTACTTTAGATATTACAAATAATAGGGAGCACAGTAAATACTTTGAATACATAAAGGGATATTCTTATGGATAGGTTACATTTGATTTTGCTTTGCAAAATGTATCGTTAGCCACAAAAGCTTATGGGGCAACATCTAGTATCATTAAAGTGTTTTTGGAATTTACAACATTTAGTTGTACTGATTTTGCATTAATACATGCATATCTAGATAATTTCCTGGTGCATGAATCTCAAAACATTATATACAGGTACAGCAAGTGATTAGGAAGGCAAATGGAATGTTGGCGTTTTATTGCAAGCAGATTGGAATATAAAAGTAGAGCAGTTTTTCTACAGTTGTGTAGGGTCGTGGTGAGACCACATCTGGAAAACTGTTGTGCTATTCCTTATTTGAAAAAAGTTATAATAATTAGAAGCAGTTCAGAGAAGCGTCACTCAACTCATTCCTGGGATGAGGGACTTGGCTTGACGGATTTGGCTTATGAATCCTGTTGCTGTTTGAAGAATGAGAGGTGATCTTATTGCAACTTATAAGATCCTGAGGAGATTTGATAGTGTAGATACCAGGAGGATGCTTCAATCTGTGGGAGAGACGAGAACCAGGGGACACAGTTTAAGAATTTATTTTCTGTCAGATGGTTGTTCGTCTGTCATTCTCTTCCCCACTGCAGAAAGCTGGTAATAAATTTATTCAGGGGAGAGTTAGACGGATTTTTGGGCAGGAATCGGGGATTATTGGGGTGCCGACAGCGAAGTGGAGTTTGAAACACAACTAGGATAGCCGTGACCTTATTGAATGGAGGAGCAGGCTTAAAGAGCTGAATGACCTACTCCTGCTCCTAGGCTCATGTTCCTATGCTACTGCTTCAAAGTATATTTGACTAGTTTTAATTCTATTCAGTAACTTTCAGTATTGCAAAAAGCATATTAGTTCATAAACTGAATTTTGGAAGCATATCACTAAGATATTCTTCGTTATGAGCACTTGTTGGAAAATGTATCTGAAGTTACAGTATATGGATCATGAATATTGAGAATTATTATTATTTTTTCTTGTGTGGATAGGTTGGTTGGAGCACTGCTCGTGATTACTATACATTTCTGTGGTCTCAAGTACCAGAAAATTATGCAGAAGGAATTTCATTTAATCGTGTCATAGTTTTCCAAGGTAAGTAAATTCATATGTTTGTTTGATAAAATTCAGAGCTGTGTTTTTAATAAGCTACTTGTCTAGCATGAACGTAAAATACTAGGTCTGCTTAAAGCTAAAATATAAACAGCTAAAGTATGAAATACTGAGCAGATTAGGTAGCACCTGTGAGTTGAACTTTGGGCATGTATTTCACCGGTGCATTCTTTGATGTTTCTAGGTAATTGCTGTTTAGTTTAAAAGCAATTAATGTACATTGGCAACACAAAATTGTTTTGTGAATGTATGTTATTCAATGACTTTCCATGATTCAAAACTGTGAAATTAACCACTAAGATTTTTAAAAATTAAGTGAATTGGGGCATTTAAAGTTGAGAAATGTTTACTTAAACTTGTATCTTCTAACAGGTTATTACCTTCCAAATGACGATGGAGAATTTTATCAGTTTTGCTATGTGACACACAAGGGAGAAATCCGAGGGGCAAGCACGCCTTTTCAGTTCCGTGTGCCAACCCCCACAGATGATCTGCTTACCATGGAAGATGACACAAACTCTGATATGCTGGTGGTGACAACAAAAACTAGTTTTCTTGAGGTAGGATGCCTCCAATTTTTATTTAAATATCAATGTTCAGGTTTGCACAGGAAAATGAAAACAATGAAAATCGCTTATTGTCACGAGTAAGCTTCAAATGAAGTTACTGTGAAAAGCCCCTAGTTGCCACATTCCGGCGCCTGTTCGGGGAGGCTGTTACGGGAATCGAACCGTGCTGCTGGCTTGCCCTGGTCTGCTTTCAAAGCTAGCGATTAGCCCTGTGAGCTAAACAGCCCCTGTGCCCACATTCTCACGGTGTCTGCGTTGGTCTCACTCCCACAACCCAAAAATGTGCAGGTTAGGTGATTGGCCATGCTGAATTGCCCCTTAATTGGGGAAAAAAATTGGGTCCTCTAAGTTCATTAAAAAAAAATCATTGTTCAAAATAAATCCAATGGCAACCAAGTGTACAGAATGCATTTAGATATTATATTCATAGTGCACAGGCTAAGAATGTACCTTTTTATATGCAGTGTTTTCAGAACTATCATTGAAATATTTAGATTTTAAAAACATTGTCTGTCCAGAGTGCAACAAGTTGAAGACGAGAGGTGATGACAAGATTCTGAAATAGTTTTAAAGGATAGAACCTGAGAGGATAAAAGCAAATTACTGCAGATGCTGGAATCTGAAACAAACAGAAAATACTGGGCAATCTCAGCAGGTCTGACAGCATTTGTGGAGAGAGAAGAAAGCTAGCATTTCGAGTCTGGGCGACTCTTTTAAACCTCATGAGAGGATGTAATAATAATAATCTTTATTAGTGTCACAAGTGGCTTACATTAACACTGCAATGAAGTTACTGTAAAATTCCCCTAGTCGCCACACTGGCGCCTGATCGGGTACACTGAGGGAGAATTCAATGTCCAATGCACCTAACGAACACGTCTTTCGAGACTTGTGGGAGGCCGAATGGGTTCCTTCTGCACTGTACGTTCTATGAAACCGGAGCGCCCGGAGGAAACCCGCGCAGACAGTGGGAGAACGTGCAGACTCCACACAGACAGTGATCCAAGCCGATAATTAAACCCAGGTCCCTGGCACTGTGAAACAACAGTGCTAACCACTGTGCCAACATGCCGCCCGTGTTTCCCCTGGTTTGGGGAAACCTGAACACTGAGTTATCGCCTCAAGGGGATGACCATTTAGGACTGAGATGAGGAGATATTACTTTATTCAAGCGGTTGTGAATCTTTTGAATTTCGGGTGCTAGGAATGCTCCTTCGTTGAATATATTTAAGGTTCAGATGGACAGAGATTTGGTGTTTTGATGAATCAGGGGATATGACAAGTGGCCAGAAAAGTAGAATTGGAACTGAAGATCAGCCATGATTGTATCGAAAATGGCAGAGCAAGCTCAACAGGCATCGTGTTCGACTCCTGCTCCTGTTCCTTTATGTGACAAAAATTGCCAAACATTCACACAATTTGCATCATAATGCCATCTTGGTTAAAGTATATTTTGTTTGGCTTGTTCAGATGTCTAGCTTACCTATGCTTTCAAAAAGTTTTATAAAGCAACATTTTCTTCATATGTTTGTCACACTTTAGCAAGGTCCACTGAAGCTAATCTTAGGCAGTTGAAGCACGGTCCACTAAAGCTAATCTTAGACAGTTGAAGCAAGGTCCACTAAAGCTAATCTTAGGCAGTTGACACTTCTTTGGCTTCCAACTAACAACAGTTGTTGGCTTTAAAATTTGAATTTAATGTCATGCATCTTTCCTTGTGATATGCCAGAATTGCTGTCTGGTATTTTCTGACATGTAGCTTTTAGAAGTATGAAGCCTGTTCCAACCTCTGCAAAAAGGCCTCAAGCAACTGCCTTATTGACTGGAATGTTTTGTAGGCTACAAGAAAGCTTGAGTTTTCTTTCACCAAGCATAGAGACCTCTGATTACAGTTTTGTCAGTATCCTGACTAGCCAAAAAATTCTGTCATGAGTCTGATAAATGTGAGTTAATATTTTCTTTATTACTTTTTCCGAGTTTCAAAGCCAGGGCTCAGAGTGTGGACAGGGGTGAACCCCTAACCCAGGTCCCTGCCTGCTCTAAAAACCAATTCAAATTGAATCTAATTCATGGTCCCCACATGAGAGACATACCAGATCTGAGCCAAAAGGCCGAGCAGATACTATGCTTGATCTTAACCAAAAGGCCGAGAAGCGATAGCTGTGAGTTAATTAACCTCCCAGATTTAAACATTCTTTTCTTTTTTTTAATATAATTTTTATTGGAATTTTTTACAGAAAATATAAAACATAACGACAAACAATGAAATGCAACAAAATAACCCATAATAACTGTGACACCCCCAGACCGTATCGACGCATGTATCACATCCCCCCCCGCCCCCCGGGTTGCTGCTGCTACTGTCCCTGTACCCTATCGTTGAGCCAGAAAGTCGAGGAAAGGTTGCCACCGCCTAAAGAACCCTTGTACTGACCCTCTCGGGGCGAATTTGACCTTCTCTAGCTTAATGAAACCCGTCATGTCATTGATCCAGGTCTCCACGCTTGGGGGCCTCGCATCCTTCCATTGTAGCAAGATCATTCGCCGGGCTACTAGGGACGCAAAGGCCAGCACACCGGCCTCTTTCGCCTCCTGCACTCCCGGCTCCACCCCAACCCCAAAAATCGTGAGTCCGCATCCTGGCTTGACCCTGGATCCCACCACCCTCGACACCGTCCTCGCCACCCCCTTCCAGAACTCCTCCAGTGCCGGGCATGCCCAGAACATATGGGCATGGTTCGCTGGACTTCCCGAGCACCTGACACACCTGTCTTCACCCCCAAAGAACCTACTCATCCTCGTCCCAGTTATGTGGGCCCTATGCAGCACCTTGAATTGGATGAGGCTAAGCCGCGCACACGAGGAGGAAGAATTAACCCTCTCCAGAGCATCAGCCCATGTCCCGTCTTCGATCTGTTCCCCCAGTTCCCCCTCCCACTTAGCTTTCAGCTCCTCTACTGACGCCTCCTCCGCCTCCTGCATAACCTTGTAGATATCAGATATCTTCCCCTCTCCGACCCAGACCCCCGAAAGCACCCTGTTGCTCACCCCCCTCGCGGGAAGCGAGGGGAATCCCTCCACCTGCCGTCTAGCAAATGCCTTTACCTGCAGATACCTGAACATGTTCCCCGGGGGAGCCCAAATTTCTCCTCCAACTCCCCCAGACTCGCAAACCTCCCATCAATAAACATGTCCCTCAGCTGTCTGATGCCCGCTCTGTGCCAACCCTGAAATCCCCCATCAATGTTCCCCGGGACGAACCTATGGTTCCCCCTTAATGGAGCCTCCATCGAGCCCCCCACTTCTCCCTTATGTCGCCTCCACTGCCCCCAAATCTTGAGGGTAGCAGCCACCACCGGACTCGTGGTATACCTCGTAGGAGGGAGCGGCCACGGCGCCGTTACCAGGGCCCCCAGGCTTGTATCTCCACAGGACGCCCTCTCCATCCGTTTCCATGCTGCCCCCTCCCCCTCCATTACCCACTTGCGCACCATCGACACATTGGCCGCCCAATAATACCCCGAGAGATTGGGTTAAACATTCTTTTCTAATGTGGACAACCACAAAATCGGACTGGGAGCTTTTTCACCTTTGTGCATTTCTGCCCTTCTCTCCTGAAGACGGTGACTTTGTTGAGTGTTGTTTCTGTGAGTGCTGCCCGCCCCATAATTACTCCAGTGAACATCCATCTGGCAAAGCAAGAAGCTGGAGCCAGCCTGTCTGCAACATGGGTTTATTCACAAAACTCAGTATAACATAAGTGCAGACTACTTTTCCTTTCCACATAGTTCCCCACACAGATGGAAACTGGTTCTTGTTCTTATTCTAAATTTTCCCAATTAGCATCAGCTGCTCTTTCGAACAAAAGCTTTCACTCCATTGTCACAGCATTTGCAACATTAACAATATAAACGACTATTTTTCCTTAAAAACTCAATTGAATAGGGCATTCACTAGCAGAAGATATTGCAGGTAAGTTCAAATTTCTCATTTTTCCAACATTTGAATTGGTTGTAGGCAAGACAGTGGCTTCGTGAGATTTTGGACAGGCATAACCTCAGTAGTCAGGTACATCTGGAGGCTGCCCCCCTGTGCAAACAAATTTAGACATTAAAACCTTTTGGGTTTCTGCTCAATATTTTCACACCTTTTTGGGTCTCTGCTAAACATTTCACAGATGTGAAGAATGATGTGAAGAATGTTGTGAAGAATGTATCAGCTCCAGCTATGCTCCGTGGCAATGTGGCCCAGTGTCTGTATGCTAAAGTAGCATGATTTTACTTTCCGTTAACATAATTAACCAGAGATAGACATTATGATTCACATTCAGAACATGAGATTGACAAAACTGATATGAAACAGTAGCTGTGGACATCCTGTCTTTTAACCCACCGTATCTTCTGTCACAGTTCTCATAACTAAAAGACCACATGATTAAGGTGAAAATTGTGGTACTTCTTATGATGTGGAGATGCCGGCGTTGGACTGGGGTGAGCACAGTAAGAAGTCTTGCAACACCAGGTTAAAGTCCAGCAAGTTTGTTTCAAACACTAGCTTTCGGAGCACTGCTCCTTCCTCGTGTGAATTCTTCAGGTGGATTCACCTGAGGAAGGAGCAGTGCTCCGAAAGCTAGTGTTTGAAACAAACCTGCTGGACTTTAACCTGGTGTTGTAAGACTTCTTACTGTACTTTTTATTGACCAAGCAGAACTTGGTTTTGAGTTGTCTTAGAATCTGCTGAGTTCTGTGGAGGCCAGAGATGACCACAATAATGATTGACAGCAACTGTGGAAATCGAGGGCGGCATGTTGCGCAGTGGAAAGCACTGGGACTGCGGCGCCGAGGACCCAGGTTCAGTTCGAATCCCGGCCCTGGGTCACTGTCTGTGTGGCGTTTGCACATTCTCCCCATGTCTGCATGGGTTTCACCCCCACAACCCAGAGATGTGCAGGTTAGGTGGGTTGGCCATACTAAATTGCCCTTGTAATTGGTGAAAAAAAATAATTGGGTACTCTGAATTTATTTTTAAAAACTGTGGAAATTGATTGAGTTTGCACGTACTGTAGCCATTGCTGCGAGATACCATATATAGGAATAAAACTATGATAAGAAAATAGCTCACAGAAATAATTAATTAACCAAGAAATGTTAAAGATGTTGTCATCTGATTTTCACTCTTTGTTATAAAGCTTGGATTCTTGTTTGAATTCCTCTTTTAAGCATTGAAATTTGCTTGTTGATGCAATATTATAAATTTGACCTCCTAATTTTTTTAATTCAGCAAAAGATTGAAGTGCTAATAAAGGAAAAAGAGGAGCTGTTGAAAACTAAATCTGGACTTGAAGAAGAAACTATCCAGTTAGGCGAGCGCCTGGAAAAATTTGAAAAAGAAATTCACCATGAGAAAGAAGTCTGTGACCAAATCAAAAAGGATTACAAGGTATGAATTTCAAATGAGTTTGAGTTGTAATGGTATGTTTGTTGCACTTGGAATAAGAAATAAACTCTTGGCACGTAATTTTGTATTTGTTGTACTTCTTCTGTTTTCTAACTGAAAAATATGGTAATAAGTATTTTTGTTATCTCCAAATACTGATACCTGTGAGGTGGATTATTTGTTTGCTTCTGACCTCCGTAGCCTGCGTGAAACTAGTTATGGAAAGGGCTCAGCAGCTTCATGGACTCTGAGGTGGTGCTCCACACTCGCCTGGGAGTCGATCTGGATTTGTTCAATTCCTGAAAGTTAGTTATAAATATTTTCCAGTTGACTTGCCAGGTTCTTAAAACCATTTTTAATTTAAAAAAAAAATTAGAGTACCCAATTCATATTTTCCAATTAAGGGGCAATTTAGTGTGGCCAATCCACCTAGCCTGCACATCTTTGGGTTGTGGGGGCGAAACCCACGCAAACACGCGGAGAATGTGCAAACTCCACACGGACAGTGACCCAGAGCCAGGATCGAACCTGGAACCTCGGCGCTGTGAGGCAGCAGGGCTAACCCACTGCGCCACCGTGCTGCCCCATTTTTAATTTTTAACCCCAAACAATGCAACTCAGTAGTAATGGATTTCTGAGTAACATGAGTTTATAACTAGTTGCATGTCTTTAAAACTAAATTGGAATTTTTGAAATTAGAGCAATAAGTTTATTTTGTAGGAATGTATTTCAGTTTTAAGGCTTGAAGTAAAGCTATTCCTATTTTATAAGTTGCCTTTCAACTTAAAATGCTGATTTTTTTGCGTTCCAACTCATTCAGTTTAAAACCATAGAACAGAAATGATATGAAGTCTTGCAGGGTAGTTTTACACTGCCTTTTTAAGTTTGAACAATTAAACATCTCCTGTACTACACTGAAGCAACTTAATAGTTATATATAGCAGAAAAAGAAGGCACTTGTGAAGGTGAAAGTGGGTAATCGATGCATTTGCATGAACTAAGTCACGAGTACATAGTTATACCTAATTTATCTTAACGTGGTATGAGCATCTTGTAGCTTGTCCTTCTTGTAGTTATATAGATTTTAAAAATAGGCATAATCATAATAAGTGTGGCATAGTGACAGTGATTAGCACCGCTGCCTCACAGCTCCAGGGTCCCGGATTCAATTCCAGCCTCAGGTGACTGTGTGGAGTTTGCACTTTCTCCCCGTCTCTGCTTGGGTTTCCTCTGGGTGCTCTGTTTCGACCCACCGTCCAAAAAGATGTGCAAGTTAGGTGGATTGGCCATGCTAAATTGCCCCTTAGTATCAAAAAAATGTTAGGTGGAGTTATGGGGATAGGGTGGAGGTGTGGGCTTAAGTAGGGTGTTCTTTCCAAGGGCCGGTGCAAACTTGATGGGCCACATGGCCTCCTTCTGCACTGTAGGGATTTTAGTCAATGATCTTTCTAGCCAATAGGTTTCTTTGAGAACTCCAAAGGCCTGCAGAGTTTGAAGTATTTCTGTGTCCAAAACAAAAAGTATAATACATTTTTTTGTTAGTCATATTCCATTGGTAATGTTTTAAGCTTTTTAAAGAAGTTAACAAATGTCTGTGTTTCTGATTTTTGGATTGCAACCTCACTAGTTGTTTTTATACAATATTTTACCTTGATCTCTTTATGGTAAAATCAAAGAAGTGGTTCCAAGTATAAAAGCAGATGGTGTATTGGTAATGACTTGTTGGGCTGCTGAAGAACTAATGTTTACTGCTATGATAGCTCCTTTCGACAGAATACCATCTGTAGGTAGGGAGGAGGAGAAAGATCAAGAGGAAAGAAGCAAAAGTGAAAGGTGTTCTTTTAAGAGGGAAAAAATGATTTCCAGAACATTTTTGTTGACTTGACTCCTTCCAGGTGTTTGTTGTTGAATCTTGTACCTTGAAAGTCGTCCCAACATCTCTGGTTGTATCCCATAAACAGGATTTGCCCAATCACTTTTTACTTCCTTTATTCCCTTCAACCTACCCATTGTATTGACGATATGTACATGTCTCAGGCAAACGTTGTTCAGCCGCTCCATTACTGTTTTCTGTCTCATCACAAGCTTCTGTTACTTTTTATTAATCTTTTCAGTGTCACTGGCTAAGCCAGCATTTATTGTCCATACTTAACTGTCCTTGAGAGGACAGTGGTGAGCTGCCACATTGAACCGCTGCGGTCCATGAGGTTTGGCCCACCCACAATGCTCCTGAGGGAGTTCCAGGACCTTTGATCCAGCAAATGATGTTATAGTTCCAAGTCTGGTTGGTGTGTGGCTTGGAGTGGAACTTGCAGGTAGTGGTGGTGTTCCGATGCATCTACTAATCTTGTCTTCCTTGGTGGTGGAGGATGCAGGTTTGGAAGTTAATCATATACGCTGCTGCCACTGTGCATTGGTGGTGGGGGAAGTGAATATTGAAGGTGGCAGATGGGCTGCCAATCCAGAGGGATGCTTTGCCCTGGATGATGTTGAGGTTCTTGAGTGTTGCTGGAGCTGCACTCCACCAGGCAAACGGAGAGTATTCCATCACACCCCTGACTTGTGCCTTGTAGATGGTGGGACGGGCTTTGGGGAGTCAGAAAGTGAGTTACTCTCGACATAATTCCCAGCCTCTGACCTGCTTACAGCAATGGTATTTATATAGCTGGTCCAGTTCAATTTCTGGTCAATGGTAACTGCCAAGATGTTGATAGTGTGGGCTTCAGCAATGGTAATGCTATTGAATGTCAAGGGAAGATGATCAGCTTATCTCTTGTTAGACTGCCTGGCACGATTTATCAGCTCAAGCCTAATTGTGGTCCAGGCCTTGTGGCATGTCGCTATGGATTGCTTCAGTACCTGAGGCACAAATGGTGCTGAACCAGCAAATATGCCCACTTCTGGCCCCATGATGGGAGGAAAAATTGATGAAGCAGCCAAGGATGGTTGGACCTAGGACATTGCCGTAAGGAACTCTGCAGTGATGATCTGGAGCTGAGATGATTGACTTCTAACAACCACAACCAACTTTCTTTGTGCTATGTATTACTCCAACCCCATAGTTTCGCCCATATTCCCAATGATTCCAGGGCTCCTTGATACCATATTTGGTCAAATGCTGCTTTGATATCCAGGACAGTCACTCTCACCTCACGTCCTGCAAGTTCAGCTCTAGAAACGTGCATAGAAGCATATATAGAAAATAGGAACAGGAGAAGGCCCTTTGAGCCTGCCATGCCATTCATCATGATCCCACTTATAGATTGTGGTTGTATACAACTCTGCTAGTGGCCCTCATGGATGGTTAGTTTTGAGCTGCTAGATCTGTTTGAAATGTATCCCATTTAGCATTGTGGTAGTGCCACACAAGATGATGAGCAGTATCTTCAATCATCCAATTTGTAAGGTGCTGATGTCATAGCTGTATTAGAACAACTTAGTTGGAGGCATGACTAGTTTCACAGCACAAATTTTAAGCCTTAACTGGAATATTGCCAGGGCCCATAGACGTTGCTGTATCCAGTGCCTTCAGCCATTTTTTGAGATCACCTAGATTTTTATTTTTGTCTGAAACCTGACGGTTGTGATGGTGCGGCTTCAGGAGGAGTTAGTTGGATTATCCAGTTGACATTATACTTTTTAAAATTGAGTACCCAATTATTTTTTTCCAATTAAAGAGGCAATTTAGCGTGGCCAATCCATCTACCCAGCACATATTTTGGGTTGTGGGGGGTGAGACCCACCAAACACTGGGAGAATGCGCAAACTCCACACGGATCGAACCTGAGACCTCGGTGCTGTGAGGCAGTAGTGCTAACCACTGCACCACTGTGCTGCCCATTGGCAGTTATACCTGAGGATGGATATAAATCATGCACATTTTGCACTTGTGCCTCATTTGTGTATAAAGATGCTTATGGAGCTTCCGCCTCCTGTTTGTTTGATTTGGCTACCATCATTTACAAGTGGATGTGGCACAACTGCAGATCTTTGATTCTGATCCTTTGTGGAAACAATTCGCTCTGACTATTCCATGCTGCTTCAGCTGTATAATATGCCTATAATGCTGTGTTGTAGTTGCAATTGGCAAACTTTTAGATATGACTAGTGCTGCTGTTATTATACATTTATTGAACAAGGGTTGGTCCCCTGGCTTGAAGGTACAAATAGAGTGAGGTATATGCCTGGCAAGGAGGTTGCAGATTTCAGTTGATGCTGATGATTTTTCATGCCTTTTGGATGCCCATTTTAAATCTGCTAGATCTATCTGAATCAATCCCATTTAGCATGGTGGTACTGGAGTCCCACATAACATAACAGAATAGTGAAGACAGGACTTTGTATCTACAGAACTATAAGGTGGTCACGCCTACCAATACCGTTTTGAACAATATAACTGGAACATGTAGCTGATGAGGACAAGGTCAATTGGGCGAGGTCAATTATATTTTTTCCTTGTTGGTTATTTCATTATTTGCAGCAGGCCCAATCTAGCAACTTAATTTTGCTAGCTTGGATGCTAGTGGTGGGACTGAGTGACTGGTAATGGCATTTAAATCCCCCATCCAAAGGATATTCATCCAGTGTATATTCTATTTCCTTACTACTCTCAGTGCCTCTTCCAAGTGATTATCAACATGTGGGAGCACTGATCCATCAGCTGAGGTAGGTGGTAATCAGCAGAAGTTTTCTTGCCCATTTTTGACCCGAAACTTTGAGACTGACTATAGTTGGAGATTTACAAGGCAATTCCCCCCAAACTGTATACCGCTGTGCTGGCACCTCTGGTGGGTCTATCCAGCTGGTGGGGAAGACTATAACAAGGATGGTGATGAAGCAGTCTGGGACATCGGCTGAAAGGTATGATTCTGTGAGTACATAGGAACAGAAGTAGGCCATTCAACCATTCAAGACTGCTCCACCATTCAGGGAAATTATGGCTGATTTGTGGTCTAATTCCATATACCTATCTCTGGTCCATACCCCTTAATACTTTTGCTTAATAAAAAATATCTGAGATTTAAAATTAACAGCTGATCTCGCATCAATTACTATTTGTGGAAGAGAGCTCCAAACCTTCAGCACCCTTTCTGTGTAGAAGTACTTCCTAACATCTCCCCTCTTGAATGGCCTGGCCCAAATCTTTAGACTATGCCCCCTAGTTCTAGAATCTCTAACTAGTGGAAACAGTTTACTGTTACCCTGTCGATTCCTGTTAATATCTTGAAGACTTCAATCAGATCAACCCGTAACCTTTTAAATTCTAGAGAAAACAGGCCTAATTTATATAATCTATCCTCATTACTTAACCCCCTGAAGTCCAGGTATTATTCTTGTCAACTTACATTGCACTCCGTCCCAAGGCCAAAATGTCCTCCCTAAGATATGGTGCCCAGATCTGCTCACAGTACTCGAGTCGGGTCTAACCAGGGTTGTGTCAAGATGCAGCATAACTTGTGTCCTTCTACTCCAGTCCTCTAGATATAAAGACCCGCATTCCATTAGCCTTCTTGATTACTTTCTGCACTTGTTTGTACCATTTTAAAGATCTTTGCACCTGAAACCCCAGGTCTCTTTGGACATCACTGAATTTAGCTTCATCTAGAAAGTACCCTAATTATCCTTTTTTGGTCCAAAATGGATAACCTCATTTTTGCTTACATTGAAATCCTTCTGCCATAGTTTTGCCCATTCACCTAGTCTATCAATATCCCTTTGTTTATACTATCATTTACTTTGTCTATAATGCCACCCAACTTTGTGTAATCAGTAAATTTGGATATATGACTTTCTATGCCATTATCCAAGTCGTTAATGAAAAATGTGATCAGTTGAGGCCCTAACACAGACCCACTGTGGGGCACCACTAATCACATCCTACCAGTTTGAGTACCTACTAATTATCCATACTTTCTATCATCTGCCACTCGACCAATTTCCCAGTCAAGTCAGTAATGTGCCCTCCATTCCTTGGGTTTTTACCTTGGTTAACAGTCTCCTATGTGAGACTTATCAAATGCCTTCTGGAAGTACATATAAACAACATCCATAGACATTCCACTGCCTTAGTCATCTTATCAAAAAATTCAGTGAGGATTTTTGGGCATTATCTACCTGTCATGTATCCATGCTGGCTCTCCCAGATTAACTGAAGATTTTCGAGGTGTTCAGTTGCCCTATCCTTGATATATACACCAATAATTTCCCCATCACAGATGCTAGGCTATCTGGTCTGTAATTCCCTGTGGTCTGTAATTCCCTGTGGTCTGTAATTCCCTGTGGTCTGTAATTCCCTGTGGTCTGTAATCCCCTGGTTTGCTTCTTTCTCCCTTGGTTAAAAAGGGAGTGACATGAGCAATTTCCCATCCATAGGGATGAATCCTGAATTTAGGGAACTCTGAAAGATTATAGTTATGGTACCTACAATGTGCTCCCCTACTTCCTTTATCAACATCCAGTGGAAACTGAGGTCCTGGAGAATTGTTATTCTTTAGTTCCATAAATCTCTTCATGACCAATGTTTTGCTTAATTTTATTTAGTCCCTGTCCCCAAT
This sequence comes from Scyliorhinus canicula, assembly GCF_902713615.1. Taxonomy (NCBI): domain Eukaryota; kingdom Metazoa; phylum Chordata; class Chondrichthyes; order Carcharhiniformes; family Scyliorhinidae; genus Scyliorhinus; species Scyliorhinus canicula. The sequence continues at coordinate 79,056,015 of NC_052150.1, forward strand.
CCACTATTAATGCCCTCGGGACTTACGACAAGCTATCCTCCTTTTCTACTGGAAATACTGAGGCAAAGTAATTATTCAATATGTCTGCCATGTCCCCATAGTCACTGACAATTAATGAGCCAACATTGCCCCATACCAACCCCTTTCCCTTTATGTAACTATAAAGCTTCTTCAGACATTAAAAAAATTTTTTTTTAGAGTACCCAATTCATTTTTTCCAATTAAGGGACAATTTAGCATTGCCAATCCACCTTCCCTGCACATCTTTGAGTTGTGGGGGCGATACCCACGCAAACATTGGAAGAATGTGCAAACTCCACACAGAAAGTGGCCCAGAGTCAGGATCGAACCTGGGACCCCGGTGTCGTGAGGCAGCAATGCTAACCACTGCGCCACCATGCTGCCCAAACTATAAAGCTTTTTGTTGATTGTTGATGTCCCTTGCATGTTTCCTTTCATAATCTCTTTTAGTGGCTCTAATAAGCTGCTTTATGACCCTTTGGCAGTCTTTATATCTTACCATTCTGTAGGATCTGTACTGTTTTCTGCATTTTTGTATGCATGTTTTAGTTTTATGATGTTCCTTATCTCTTTCGTTGCCATGTTTTTTCTGTGAAGTGGTGGCTTTCCTTCTCAGGGGTATAAACTGGTTCTGTATGTGCTAAATATTTCCTTAAATAACTACCACTGTTATTTAGTTGTTTCACCCATTAGCAGATTTTCCCAGTTCACTGTGGACTGTCTCTGTCCCGTCTCATCTCATTAAAGTCTGCCGTACCTAAATCTAAAGTTCTAGTAGCTGAGTTGTGCTTTTCGCTTTAAAAAATTACATTGAACTCTTATCATGTTATCACTATTTGATAAATGTACAGGCATAGTGTAGGTTACAAATTAAATCCAGCTCATTACTAAATCCAATCTTGTTTGTCCTCTTGTTGCATCCAGGACATATTGATGCAGATAATTATCCATGACACACTCCAGAAATTGACTACCTTTCTGACAGGTGCTTGACTGCCTCTCTCATGTTACAGCTAAAATCCCCCACGTTGCCTTGGCGATGCACTTGCTTACTTTCTGTATTTATACAATCTAGCACTTCTGAACTGCTACCAGGGGTCTATACACACATATTCCAGTTTTAGATCCTTTACTGTTCCTTCCTCAAGGTCTCCCCTGTATGTTTTCCCTTCTTTATATCCTCTCTCACCAATTATTTGATTCTGTTTCTATTCAGTAAGGCTGGTCAATGAGGTATAAAGACCCCCAAAAGGAGGAGGGTGGTGGAGAGTTGGAGGGAATTCCAAAGTATATGGCCTTGAGAGCAGAAAGTAACACTGCCAATGTTGGGGTGATAAAAGTCAATGATGGGAAATAGGATCAGCATGAGAGGAGAGTTATTGGAGGGTTCATACAGCGAGGGGCGAACCATGGAGGAATTTGAAAACAGGAATGCAAATTTTAAAATTGAGGAATTGCTGGATCAGAAATGTTGTATGTTAGCGAGCACAAGACGGTGATAAATGGAACTGGCATAAGTTGGGATAGCCAATCTATCCAATCTACCCAATCTACACCCGCCTTAGCTTATTTGCTAACCTTTGTTCTCTCTTAGGCTTGGTTATTCCAATGTACTCCTGACCAACCTCCTGGATTGTACCCTCTAAATTTGAGGTTATTCTAATCACTGCTGCCTGTGTCCTAACTCGCACAAAGTCCTGTTTACCCATTACCTCTGCTTGCTCAGCAGCATCAGCTCCCAGTTAATCAATGCCTTAGTTGTTTTAAATTATTTTAATCAATTAATTTATTTATAAATTTAGTATATGGCCTTGAGAGCAGAAAGTAACACTGCCAATGTTGGGGTGATATCCAATTCTAAGGGACAATTTAGCGTGGCCAATAAGCCGACCGTGCACATCTTTTTGGATTGTGGGGGTGAGACCCATGCAGACATTGGGAGAATGTGCAAACTACATACGGAGAGTGACCCGGGGCCAGGATCGAACCTGGGTCCTCGGCAGCATGAGGCAACAGTGCTAACCACTCCATCACCATGCAGCCCTGTCAATGCCTTGTTTTTAAAAGTCTTATTCTAGTTTTCAAATCCACCCATGTCCTGGCATCCCTCTATTTTGACAAATTTCCTGCCGCTCCACAGCTCTCCAAGGTGGACTGTTATTGAATTCTGCCAGCTACAGATTTCCCTATTTTAGTTGCTCCAGCATAGGTGGCCCTCCCTTCAGGTGCTTAGGCCCTAAGCTCTGGAATTCTTGCTCTAAAACACTCCACCTCTCTACCGTTCTTTCCTTTTCACAAGGCACCTGTCTAAACCTACCTCATTGAACAAGCTTTTGGCCATCTCTTTGAATAGCACTTTGTGAATTGGTGTCATTTTATTTTATAAAGCTCCGATGTAGTGCTTCCAGGCTTTTTTTAAACACTGCAGGTGTTGCATAAATACCAATTGTTGTTGCAGTTGTATGAATGTAGCTGGAAAAACACTCTTAAGCTCAATACCATCTAAATCAAAGAATATTGGCATCTCATCCAGTTGGCTAAACAATGGTGTAGTGTTTACAGTGTATGCAATCTGAAAGATGCAACAGTATTGTGGGAGAATCTTCACCACACAGACTGCTCGCTAACATTTTATCGCAGCAGTTGGGATTGGGCAATAAATTCTGCCCTTGCCAAAGACAGTCACAGCTTGAGAATTAAAATTAAAAAGCCACAGGCTATTGTGTGCCATGGCAGCTACTGCAGTAATAAAAAGAAATACCACTCGGAAAGAGGTAAAAACTAACTGTATAAAGTTAACTTTTCAAAATTTGTGATGTAAAAGGTAGAGCATCTTGGAGTGTTCACGCGTTTATTTTTAATTACTTTAAGAGACAGAATTATCTTTCAATACAGTCCGAAGCTGCTTTACCTCGCCCTCAATTTTCAAAGAATTGAAGTGCCTTCCAGTACGATCACTATCTGCCTGAGTATGTTTCTGTATTGATGGTAAAGCCCTCTTTAGTTACTTGCCTGTTTTGGTTCTATTCTGGTTGCAAACGTAAATCCAATTTATTTATTCTGGTTCAAACTGTTGATAAACCACGGTTTTGGTTGGAGCATTTTAATCTGAAATGTGGCACAGTTTTAAGGTTTTGACTAAATGCAGTTATATTTATTTGACATGGAATTGGAAGTAAAAGTGGAAATCTCTTGTCAGTTGATAATAGATTGTAAAATTTGGGGTCAAGTTGACAAATACAGCAGTTGAAGCTTTTATCTCTCTCTGACACTTCATGAATCATTAGAGTAAACATGGCCATTATTTCATGCAAGCCAAGGGAAGGACAAATGCAGGATTATATTTTTTAAAAAGAAAGTCATATTGACTCTGTTAAGTTCTTGAAATGGAATTCTGGCAACATTGACGGCTTTCTCCTGCTGAAAGTTAAAGTCAATGCTTGAAGCAGCAAGACATGTGAGACCCTAAGTTTCTATTTCCATGGCTGTGCCAGAAATGCTAATGAGTTCAGAGCTTTTTCACAGCTTGTGATGTAGGGCATGTTTCTGATATGGGAAATCCATTTCAGATGGAAGCTTTTGACGGTAGTTGCAGTGGCTAGCAACTTTGATTATTTAACAATGTATTGTTGCAGTCTAATTATTTTTACCACATTTAATTATTTGTTACTTGACAAATCTTTTGTCTGTTGCTTTATATTTGGATTAGTCAGTTTTTGACCCTCTGAAAGAGCCCCCTACCTTGGGCCCACTCCCCTGCCCTATCCTCAGAACCCCACCTAACATGCACATCACTGGACACTAAGGCGCAAATTTAGCATGGCCAATCCACCTAACCTGCACATCTTTGGACTGTGGAAGGAAACCGGAGCACCCGGAGGAAACCCACGCATACACCGGGAGAACGTGCAAACTCCACACAGGCAGTCACCCAAGGCTGGAATTGAACCCGGATATCTGGCGCTGTGAGGCAGCAGTTCTAACCACTGTGCCACCATGCCACCCCTTTGTTGTATATTGAAGTTGTGCCTCTTTAAAGCATGCATCATACTTCAATCTTAAATCTTTTGGAAAACCCGTCACCTTTTATGAACCAAAACATATACATTTGAAGATATTTTTAGAAATATAAAATTGATTATGCAGTTGCAAGCTTTCATTCTGTTAGTTTTGATATTTTGTTAATACCATAACGTGCAAAATATTGTTATGATGTGTTCATTGAACAACCACTAAATTGCCACTGACTTGATGTAACAATTTTGTTTTTTGCACAGTAGAAATAATGAATATTGACAATCCTGTGTGACTGACAAAAGTAAAGTAGGCAGTGGGTGTTGTCACTGGACTAAGAAATCCAGAGACTTGGGGGGGGGGGGGGGGGGGGGGGGGGGGGGGGGAGAGAGAGAGAGAGGTTTGAATCCCATGGCAGATGGTGAAATTAGAGTTCAACAAAAATCTGGAATTAAAAGTCTAATGCTGATCATGAAACTCGTCAATTGTTGTTAAAACCCCATCTGGTTACCGATGTCAGTTAGGGAAGAAAATCTGCTGTTTTTGCCTGTCTGGCCTACATGCGACTCCAGATCCAAGCAATATGATTGACTCTTAATAATGGTCAATGGCCTACTAAGCCACTCAGTTCAAGGGCAGTTAAAGATGGGCAATAAATAATGGCTCAGCCAGCGATGTCCATATCTGATGGATTAAAGAAAAATCCTCTTCTGCAGTCTTTGGCATTGTTGATCACACCATCCTCTTCCAATGCCTTCCACCTTTGCCCAGCTGAGTGGGGTTGCTCTTGCCTGGTTCCATTCTTATCAATCTTACCCAGAGAATCACTTACCATGGCTTCTCTTCCAACTCCTCACTGTTACATCTGGTGCTTCCCAAGGATCTATCCTTGTTCCCCTTATTACCTACATATTGCCCCACTGTGACATCATGTGAAAGCACAGTGTTAGTTTCCTTATGTTTGCTGACAACTCCTCAGCTTTACATCAACACTACCTTCCTTGATACGTTCAATGTTGCTAAATTATCCACTGCTTATCGGACTACTAGAAGAGCGGAGATTTCTGCCAATTAAATACTGGGAAAACTGAAGCTATTATTTTTGGTCCCTGCTCCAACTCCATTCCCTAGCAACATTGGAAGTTTGCATCAAATAAATGTGCCTGTGTAGTTCAAAGAAGTGAAAGTATTTGCTGTGCGTAGGAGTTCAAAATGTAATTGATGCCTTGCTTAATAATCTTGTAAACAAGATTTTTTTTTACAATTTGTGTAATTAGGATCTCTTCCAGAGCTCAGAAGCGTTAAAATTTGAGAAAGAAGACGTTGAGAAAAAATATAAAGAAGCTGCTGCAAAAATCACTCAACTTGAAGAAGACATAGTGACTGCTAATCAAAAAGCCATTGCAAAGGAAACTGAATTAGACAGGTATGGAAACCTTTCATGTGTTGCGGAGTGATTCTCCCATCAGGGTTCATGATCATTGGAACAACTTTTGATTTGCCATGTATGGTCAGTGGTCAGTCCTCTCTAGTGCGCGGGCATATCCCCATAATTTATTTTTCTGTGTCAACAGGCTGCACTCTCATTCCCCCATCACCACCATATTACTGTTAGCTTTCCTCTTCTTTGCTGAGTAAGAAGTCTCACAACACCAGGTTAAAGTCCAACATGTTTGTTTCCAACACTAGCTTTCGGAGCACTGCTCCTTCCTCCGGTGAATGAAGAGGTATGTTCCAGAAACATATATATAGACAAATTCAAAGATTCAAAAATGTGTCTATATACATGTTTCTGGAACATACCCCTCCATTCACCTGAGGAAGGAGCAGTGCTCTAAAAGCTGGTGTTTCAAACACATATGTTGGACTTTAACCTGGTGCTGTAAGACTTCTTGCTGTGCTCACCCCAGTCCAACGCCGGCATCTCCACATCATCTTCTTTGCTGACAACATACTTTTTCAAATGGCACTTTTATATGCAAGACATATTTTCTTATAATGGCAAGAGTGAGTTAGACTAACTTCCCATGACATCAAACCAGCATTGACCAAGTGTGGCATCAAAGAGCCTGAACAAAACTAAGTTACTGGGGAGGGAAAATTCTGCATGGGCTGGTGCCACACCTAGTACAAAGGAAGATGGTTCGGGTTGTTGAATTCCAATCATCTCAGTCCCAGGGCATTACTTCAGGAGTTCCTCGGAGTAGTTTGGTTCTGGTTGTTAGAATCCAATGATCTCCCAGCGCATTGCTTCATGGCATGGTGGCACAGTGGCTAGCACTGTTGCTTCACAGCTCCAGAGTCCCAGGTTTGATTCCCAGCTTGGGTCACTGTCTGTGCGGAGTCTGCACGTTCTCCCCGTGTCTGCTTGGGTTTCCTCCGGGGTGCTCCAGTTTCCTCCCACAGTCCAAAGGTGTGCAGGTTAGGTGGATTGGCCATGCTTAAATTGCCCTTAGGGTCCAAAAAGGTTAGGTCGGGTTCCTGGGTTACGGGAATAGGGGGGAGGTGTGGGCTTGAGTAGGGTGCTCTTTTCAAGGGCCGGTGCAGAGGCGATGTGCCGAATGGCCTCCTTCTGCACTGTAGATTCTGAGGAATTTCTCAGAGTAGTTAGTATTATAGGCCCAACCATCTTTAGTTGCCTCATTAATTACCTTCCCTCCATCATAAGGTCAGAAGTGGAGGTGCATGCTGATGATTGCACAGCATTCAGTATTATTCACAGCTCCTCAGATAGTGCAACAGTCTGTGTCCACATGCGGCAAGAACAAAGAAAATTACAGCACAGGAACAGGCCCTTCAGCTCTCCAAGCCTGTGCTGATCATGATGCCCTAACTAAAAAAAATAACCTTCTGCCCTTACTCGGTCCGTTTGTTGGCCAACTTTCAGGCTTGGGCTGATAAGTGGCAAATAACACTTCCACTACACAAGTCCCTGGCAATGACTATCATCAACAAGAGAGAGATTTATCTCCATTCAATGGCATTATCATCGTTCAATCCTTCACCAACATCCTACATAACTAGAAACCTAACTGCAGCAACTTTATAAGTACTATATAAGATTAGAGGCTGGAAACTACATGGTGAGCAACTTGCTTCATAACTTCCAATGCGTGTCCACCATTTCAGAATGTGATTTTATTTTTATCATTCATTACGCGATATAGGCATCGCTGACTAGGTCAGCATTTATCACCACTCCCTAGTTGCCCTTGAAGGTGGTGTTGAGCTGCGTTATTCAACAGCTGCAGTCCACGTGGAGTAGGGAGGGAATTCTAAGATTTTAACCTGGCACCAATAAAAGAACAGCGATATATTTCCAAGTCGGGATGGTGGGCGACTTGGAGGAGAACTTCCAGCTGGTGGTGTTCCCACGTGTCTGCTGCCCTTGTCCTTCTGGGTGGCAGTCATGGATTGGAAAATGCTGTCTTAAGAAAGTCTCTTCACTTGCCTGACATGTGCAGCCCCAACAACAGTCATGAAGCTCCACCACCTGCTTGATTGGTAACCATCAATTGCCTTAAATGTTTGCTTCCTTCACCACTGTGGCTTCAGTGTGTACCATCTATAAGATGCACTGTAGCAACTCACCCAAGGCTCTATCCACCTCTGCTACCTAGAAGAACAAGGGCAGCAGACCCATGGGAATATAGGAATAGCACCACCTAAAAGTTCCCATTTTTAGAAGTTATTTGCCATCTTAACTTCTTCATAGTCGCTGGTTCAGGAGCTCAACGCTCACTGCCAAACAGCATTAAAGTAATATCTAAAACACAAGGGCCTGAATTTTTGGTCTGTCATGTACAGGCACTCATTGGGCCCAGAAATGAGCATGAAATGCTTTTCCAACCACTGTTGGGAGCTCCATTTCACTCTGCTTAGCAAATAACAGCCGGCACGAAATGTGCTCTCTGAAAGCCTGCACCCTTCCAGGGAGGGTGGAACTGGGAAAAGGGAGCATGCGGGTTGACTTTTCCAATGTACTCTCTCAGAGGGACAGCTGCTGTGGAGCTGTCTCAGGAAGCTGCTGACCGGTGAAAAATAAATATCCCACGAGTGTCTGGGCAGCACAACCATACACAGACTTGAGTCCCCAGACACATTTGTTAATTTTATTTGAGCACTGATCTTTCATCCTGCCCTGGAATGAGTTTGCAGCCCGTTTTCACAAGATTGGTTACATTAAGTCAAAATATGATCTTAAGGGGCTCAAGTGTACATGTAAAACACCTGAAACATTCACATTTCCATGTAGTACATCATATCAAAAGGGCTTTCTGATTAGTTCACATAAGAAATGTACTAAAGACTGATTTTATTTCAGATATAAATCCTACAGAACAACAAGCAATTCAAACATTGCAATTTGAGCCAATCTCGTTGCTAATCTATTTTTTCAAAATGGTTCCAAACTGCTGATCTCTGCTGAATTTGCAACAAATAAATAGAATAAATATAAATTAATCAAGGACTGACCACCCGGTGTCAACCAAGGGCCTGGAAACAACAATGGCAGACCCAGCCATGTTGACTCTGCAGGTCCTCCTGACTATCATTTGGGACTTGTGCTAAAATCAGGAGAGCTGTTTCTCAGACTAGTGAAGCAACAGGTTGACATAAGAACATAAGAACATAAGAACTAGGAGCAGGAGTAGGCCATCTGGCCCCTCGAGCCTGCTCCGCCATTCAATGAGATCATGGCTGATCTTTTGTGGACTCAGCTCCACTTTCCGGCCCGAACACCATAACCCTTAATCCCTTTATTCTTCAAAAAACTATCTATCTTTACCTTAAAACATGTAATGAAGGAGCCTCAACTGCTTCACTGGGCAAGGAATTCCACAGATTCACAACCCTTTGGGTGAAGAAGTTCCTCCTAAACTCAGTTCTAAATCTACTTCCCCTTATTTTGAGGCTATGCCCCCTAGTTCTGCTGTCACCCGCCAGTGGAAACAACCTGCCCGCATCTATCCTGTCTATTCCCTTCATAATTTTAAATGTTTCTATAAGATCCCCCCTCATCCTTCTAAATTCCAACGAGTACAGTCCCAGTCTACTCAACCTCTCCTCATAATCCAACCCCTTCAGCTCTGGGATTAACCTAGTGAATCTCCTCTGCACACCCTCCAGCGCCAGTACGTCCTTTCTCAAGTAAGGAGACCAAAACTGAACACAATACTCCAGGTGTGGCCGCACTAACACCTTATACAATTGCAACATAACCTCCCTAGTCTTAAACTCCATCCCTCTAGCAATGAAGGACAAAATTCCATTTGCCTTCTTAATCACCTGTTGCACTTGTAAACCAACCTTCTGTGACTCATGCACTAGCACACCCAAGTTTCTCTGAACAGCGGCATGCTTTAATATTTTATCGTTTAAATAATAATCCCGTTTGCTGTTATTCCTACCAAAATGGATAACCTCACATTTGTCAACATTGTATTCCATCTGCCAGACCCGAGCCCATTCACTTAACCTATCCAAATCCCTCTGCAGACTTCCAGTATCCTCTGCACTTTTCGCTTTACCACTCATCTTAGTGTCATCTGCAAACTTGGACACATTGCCCTTGGTCCCCAACTCCAAATCATCAATGTAAATTGTGAACAATTGTGGGCCCAACACGGATCCCTGAGGGACACCACTAGCTACTGATTGCCAACCAGAGAAACACCCATTTATCCCAACATAGCCATACTCACAAAATCATACCTTACAGATGATGCCCCAGACACCACCATCACCATTCCTGGGTCGGGGTGACAGGCGAGACCCAGCAGAGATGGTGGCACAATGGTATGCAGTAGGGAGGGACTTGTCCTGGGAGTCCTTAACAATGACGCTGGACTCCATGAATTCTCATGGCACCAATGATGGAAGGGGTCATCAACAATAATAATCTTTATTAATAATTATCTTTATTATTGTCACAAATAGGTTTACATTAACATTGCAATTAAGTTACTGTGGAAAAACCCCTCGTCGCCACGTTTTCGAGCGCCTGTTCGGGTACACAGAGGGAGAATTCAGGATGTCCAATTCACCTAACAGCACGTCTTTTGGGACTTGTGGGAGGAAACCGGAGCATCCGGAGGAAACCCATGCAGACACAGGGAGAACGTGCAGACTCCGCACAGACAATGACCCAAGCAGGAATTGAAACCAGGCCCCTGGTGCTGTGAAGCAACCGTGCTAACCACCGTGCTGCCGTGCCGACCCGCTGTGCTACCTATCAAGCAGCACTTACACAATGAACTGCTCATTGATTGATGCTCAGTTTGTGTTCTGCCAGGATCACTCGACTCCTAACCTTAATACAGCTCTGGTTCAAACATGATGTAAGATCTGAACTCCAGGGGTGAGGAGAGAGTGACTTTCCTTGACATCAAGACTGAGTGCGGCATCAAGGAGTCCTGGCAAAACTGGAGACAATGGCAATCTGGAAGAAAAACCGTCGCTGGTTGAAGTCATAACTGGCACAAAGGGAGATTATTATGGTGGTTGGAGGTCAATCATCTCAGCATCAGTATATCACCGCAGGAGTTCCTCAGGGAAGTGTCTTAGGCCCAAACATTTTCAGCTGCTTCATCAATGACCTCCCTTCCATCATAAGGCCAGAAGTGGGGATGTTCATCGATGACTGCAGTGTTCAGCGCCATTTGAGACTCCTCACATACTGAAGCAGTTCATGTACAAATACAGCAAGACCTGGATAATATCCAGTCTTAGACTGACAAGTGCCAAGTAACATTTGCACCATAGAACTGACAGGTTATGACCATCTCCAGCAAGAGAGGATCTAACCATTGTCCCTTGACATTCAGTGGCATTACTTTGCTGAATCCCCCACTATCAACATCCTGGGGATTACCATTGACCAGAAACTGAACTGGACTTGCCATATAATATTGTGAACAAAAGAGCAGGTCAAAGGCTAGGAATCCTGTGGCGAGTAACTTGCCTCCTGACTCCCCAAAGACTGTCTGCCATCTACAAAGCACAAGTCAGCAGTGTGAGAGAATATTCTTCACTTGCTTGGATGAGTGCTGCTCCAACAATGCTTGAGAAGCTTGACACCTTCCAGGACATAGCAGCCCACTTGATTCTTGCCCCTTCCACAAACACTCAATCCCTCCACTAACGACAAACAGTGGCAGCCGTGTGTACCATCTACAAGATGCACTGCAGGAACTTCCCATGGTTCCTTCGGCAGCACCTTCCAAACCACAACTACCAGCATCTAAAAGGACAAGAACAGCAGATACTTTGGAACACCACTACCTGAAGGTTCCCTTACTCACTCACCATCCTGACTGGGAAATAAATCACTGTTGTTGGGTCAGAAATCCTGGAACTGCCTCTCCAACAGCCCTGAGTGGGTACTTACACCTCAGGATCTGCGGCGATTCAAGAATGAAGTTCACCACCACCTTCTCCAGGACAATTAGGGAGAGACAATAAATGCTGGCCTAGCCAGCGATACCCAAATCCTGTAAATGAATTTTAAGAAATTATTAACCATGTATATCAGAAATAGGTATTTTTATACCTTGAAAGAGGATTTCCTCAAAGGACTGGTCTCCCCTCCATCTGTGGTCCAAACTACATCTCTGCTTTCAGTTCAAAATAATTTGCATCTTCAGGACTTCTGTGAAGTGTTAGTTAACTAGAACTAGAGATGTGTGTGAAATCTATGTTGATTAATATGCTATATCTTTACCTCATGCTGGCCAGGTGATGTATTGCTTTAGTAAACTTGCTGTATTATAAAAATAGCCAAATTACTTTGACATTTGGGCTATAATGTTGCAGCGGGTCTGACAGTTGCCTGTTGTGCTGCAAATTTTTTTGGAGAAGTCGAAACGACTTGTTATTTTACCACTTTGCAGCAAACATCTTGACAGATTTTTAAAAAACAAGGTGCTAAAATAGCAACACATGTATTGTATTGCAATAAAACATACCAGACTTTTCCTGCATATGTTTTATGCATTTTGAAGTCGAAAGTTATGACTTTGTTTGTTCTATCAAATTTCAATGAAAGTTCTTTTGTAACACTCTAAATTGGTGTCAGACTAGAGTGTTGAAGTTGCATACTGTGAAGCACTGCATGAGGGCAAGTCTTATTTTTTTGGAATGGAAAATAGTGCTAGGGTTTTGTAAATTGTCATATTTATATGTCAATTGTATTTTCTTGAGATTTATGTTGTGACCTAGCTTAAATGTAAAATTGTTTTCCCCAGCATAAAACACAAACTGAGGAGACTAATTGTTGAAAAAGAACAACTAGAATTACAGCTGAAGAATGAAAAGGATGAGAAAGAGCTATACAAGGTAATAGCTGTAATCACTTTCAGTTCCCAATCGTAAAATTTGTTAGGTGCAATGACCATGCAGGCAAGAAAGGCCAACTTCTTGCTGACACTGTATAAAATCAAGAATTCAGTATTGGAATCCCAGTATTATGTTCCAAGATAATCTCCTGGTTAACCCTGAACACATCAACCAAAAGTTCAAAATTCTGCACATCCGAAGACATGAAGTAAAGGATCCAGAACTATCTCCGCCCTGTTCTCCCCGTCCTGATTTCCCCTGCACTTGGGTGCAAATGGACTTCCCATCTTACTGGAAAGCACTATGAAAACAATACAATTAACTCAGGTGGTTGTAATTCTGGGCTCTGGTAGGTACCAAATGGAAGAGCTATTACAAGAACTAACTTCCATACCTCTTGATATCTCCAGCACCGGGACATCTTCAGTATATCCAATGCAGTTATAGAGAATTTTTCTCTTCATAAAAATCAATAATCTATTATACCTACTGTAGGCCCATCTCTCTGTTGAACGCTTATTCAACTTCTGAACAACAATAGTCACAGATAAAGAGCCTAATTGCCACACATAAAGACCATAATTGTAGAACTGGATCAATCTGACCAGAGATATGAGGGGGAAAATGGCCACCCACAAAACTTTTCAAAACATTTTTAAGTGTAATGTTTACAGTTGGACATTTGTAATGTATTTTACGTGTCATTACAGTTGCAATAATATTGTACAATTGCAAGGTAGTTGTACAAAGGCAAGAGTTGGCATTAGGACCATAGAGTCCTGCAATTGAATAGTTCTAAGCCAATCTCAGCTTCAAGTAGTTCCAGTGAAAGGTCACCGAAGTCAGGTTTTTCAAAGTGTGAATTGTGACCCGCGGGTGGGTCTCGGGCGGGTGTCAGGAGGGTCGTGGAGCAATCGGTCGTGCCGTTCCCATGGTGGTACCGATCATGGGAGAAGCGCACCGCAGCTGCGACTGGATTTTATATCGAGATTGGGGGCCAATGAGGCTGTGTAGAGCCTTGCGGCTAGAAGCAGCAGCAAAGAGCAGGTCACGCTTGATGTCAAGTTCCCTCCAGGTAATTCCAAATCACAGAGCAGTGTTGCTTCCATTTTCGAACTGCTCGCAAGAAAGGCATGCGAACTGTGAAGATGAAAAGAGACGGCCAGAGACTCAAGTAGGCAGTTTACCTATTGGACAGGATCTCGCAATATAATCATCTGGGGAGCTGCACAGGAGAGTCCAGCACAGGACAGAGTAATGCTAGTGTTAGTTCCAGAGCCTCTGGTTAACAGCCTACAAAGAAGAAACTTAACTCGAGAACAAAGCAGTACAGGGATGATTTAGAACATAGAACATAGAACAGTACAGCACAGAACAGGCCCTTCGGCCCTCGATGTTGTGCCGAGCAATGATCACCCTACTTAAACCCACGTAACCCGTATACCCGTAACCCAACAATCCCCCCATTAACCTTACACTACGGGCAATTTAGCATGGCCAATCCACCTAACCCACACATCTTTGGACTGTGGGAGGAAACCGGAGCACCCGGAGGAAACCCACGCACACACGGGGAGGACGTGCAGACTCCACACAGACAGTGACCCAGTCGGGAATCGAACCTGGGACCCTGGAGCTGTGAAGCATTGATGCTAACCACCATGCTACCGTGAGGCCCCTTTCTTGAGGTATGGTTTTGTAAATTGTGCAAATGCAAATAAGGATGCTAAGCTCAAGTGTGTTATATGCAGAGAAGTACTTGGAAATTAGAGGAGAAACTTCAGATTTTGAAAGAGAAGTAGCAAGTGAAAAATTCCTTCTGATGTTGAGACCCCAGAGTTGGTTATTAAGTTAGAACCGACTTCACATTAAAAGACTACGCTGCTGTAGCTGACCACATTAAAAACACACCAAAGCCCATGAGACTGTCAGCATTATGGTGTAGCATCTCCCGGGAGTGTCCAGTGCAGAGCATTGCTTTTGCCCTTCATGACAACCAACATGTGCGAGGTTGGATTTTCCATTTTCATAAAGGTGAAGACGGCACAGGTTGATGACTGCGCCTGTTATGCACATAGCCCTCTGCTTCTTTAAACTGGATTCCTGATAGATCATGAGGACCAAGCAGGCTCCCCTTTCGCAATAAAGATAAGCGAATGTGGCATGGGTCGCAAAGTCTGGTGGGTCATGAAGGTCAGCCGGTTGGCAAAAGTGCCCCCCCAAAAAAAGTTTGACAAACACTGGCTTAAGCAGTAGTAACTATTGACCGTTGCTAATTTTGTTAGCTATTCATATGTTAGCTATTCCAGACGTGCCTTTTTAATATTTTAATGTGTGAATTTGAGGCCTGGTTTGGTCCATGAATAAGCGCCCTAAAAGTCACCTCACTCTCTCCTCTAAGATACCACTTCAGCTTTTGGTCACCCATCCTAAACTCTTCATGTGGCTGTGTCTTCGCATTCAGTTTTGAAATGTCATTTTGTTCTTTCAAATAAATGTCAAACCTGTATATCAGATAATATTTAGAGATTTATTTTATGCTTCTAATATACACATTTAGATTTTGTGCTGCAATATTTTTCAGGAAGGTATTCAAGCTCCATTATCTTAATATGGATTTTTGCCTATTCACCATTCAAATCTGTTGCTGTCTGTTTTGAAACAATTTGTAGAAAGTCACTTTAAGAATACGTGCATGATGCTGCTTTTCACATTTAATTTAGATTTTAAATGCTCAACTGCAAGGTATTTGATTTATACTAGCTATCTAACCAAAAGTAAATGTTCTGACTAATTGTAATTATTTGCAGGTTCATGCAAAGAACACAGAAATTGAAAACACAAAGCTGGTTACGGAGATGCATTCGTTTAAAAACCTAGATGCAAGTAAAGAGAACATGCTGGCCCATTTCAAGGAAGAAGTGGGAAGACTGCAGCAATGTTTGTCAGAAAAAGAAAAATTGCAAAAGGAAACGTTAGTTAACTCTTCTAACATGGTAAGAAATACATTTGAAGCTTCTTCAGGTGCCTCAACTATCAATAGATTACTACCAGCATCATTTCAAATTTTTACTATTTGCTTTGTCATATTTATTGCTTTGTGACTCAGGGAAATATTATGTTAGTACAAATGCTGGGATCATACATTGTGGTGATTTCCTTTGCTACGGTTTTCTGTAAATAATTAGTAGTTTGTTTGTACATGTCGTAAAATTAATGATTATCTACATGGTTATGAAACAAATGCACAAGGTGATGCAGTTGTTTTGGACACCTAGTCAGTCCCCGAGAAGAAGACTGGTGTCGAGTCGAGATATATTATCGGCCATGCCCTTTCCTTCATCTTCATCGCCACCATCCTTCACCTTGCCAAGAAGAGAATCTCCAAGCTAAGCTTGACACCTTCGCTGAAGCATACCAAAGAATCGGTCTCAACCTTAAGAAGACTCGAATCCTTTACCAACCTGCCCCAGGGCAAGATCCAGTCTCCCTTCCATCAAGATCAATGGAGAAGCCCTCACAAATGTGGAACATTTTACATATATGGGAGCCACTCCTCCAAGGCTGACATTGATGCGGAGATCCAACATCGTATCAAATGCGCAAGCACCTCCTTCGGCTGCCTAAAGAACAGAGGCTTTCATGACGGCAACAACTGTGCTGACACCAAGATCCTCGTGTCCAAGGCAGTCAACCTCCCAACTCTTCTATGTGGCTCAGAAACATGGGCTGCGTACAGATGCCACAACAAGGCTCTGAAGAGATGCCATCAATGCTGTCTGAGCCGGATTCTCCATATCAACTAGGAGGACCGGTGTACTAAGATCAGTGTCGTTGAAGGAGCCAAGAGCATCAACATCGAGGCCATGATAATCCGAAGCCATCTCCACTGGGTTAGCCGGGTGCTTAGGAATTCAGAGTCCCAACTTTCGAAGCAGATCTTCTTTGCCCAACTCAAGGAAGGCTTCTGAACAAGAGGACAAAGGAATTGCTTCAAAGACGCCCTGAAGGCTTACCTTAAAAATTGCAACATGCAAGTCAACGTCTGGGAGACCAACTTGGGGAAACCTGATTGAATTCTTTGAGGACACTCGATGGCAAGAGGAGGCCTGGAAAAGCCTGAGAAGGGAATACCAGCAATTTAGATCCAAGGACTGATTCCACCTCGCGGAAACACCTGCCAAGTGTGTGATTGAAGATGAAGCTCTAGGACTGGGCTCATCAGCCATGCAAGAACCAACCGAACCCATGACCAGTAACGTGGAGTTTCTTAGATGGACAATCATACTCGTTAGCGAGTGATTGCCGAAGAAGAAGATATTCTAGAAGAATCTTTGATGTGGCAACTTGGCAGATTCCTGTTGGAAATCACAAGTACATCGCATCCACCAGTTCCGCTTTACTCACTTTGAATGTTATTTTGTTTAAAAAAAACTGTTAATATATTAGTTAAACCGGGACTTCCGGTAGGGCTCTGTAGGGGGCAGATGTGCACGGGACAGCTCCCGCTACAGAACTAGGTTTTTTCTTATATTTTCATATTTTCTGCTTGTTTTTCTTGCTTGTTTTGTCTGGGGGGGGGGGGGGGGGGGGTTAATCCCTGTGGGTTATCTCTTCTGTGCACACTTTTTTAAAAAAAACAGAGAGGGGAGAACAGAAAGGGGGAAAAGGGGAGGAGGGGGGGAAAGAAAGGACCCACGGAGCGTTCACCCGGAGGTACGAGCAGGGGGAAAAAGAGGCCGCAAAGGACCGGACAGCAGTGGCCCGTGGGAGTGAGAGCAGCCGCAGACTTGGAGGCGGCCGGGTAGCAGGAACTACCTATGAACAATCCTCCCCCCCAGGGCACGGGGCAACAGAACGTGGGGCAGCAGGTCCGGTGGCGTAACAAAGAGGGAGTCTGAACCCAACCAGAAGCCTCTCTCTCTCTCTCTCCTGACCCTGGTGGGTGAGGAGGGGAAAAGGAAAAGAAGAACTCTTTCTCTTTCTTCCCCCCCCCCTCCCCCCCCCAAACCCAAAGACTTTGGAAAGAAAACCTTTAAAGGGAGGGGGGAAAAAATTCTTCTTTTTGTCTTTTTTTTCTTTTGTCTCCCACTTTTTAAAAAAAACTTACCTGTAAAAAAAAAAATGCCAGAGCAGAGGGAGAGGGGACACCAAAAACAAACGGGACGGCACTATGCAAGCCCGTTCAGACGAGCCAACAGCCACACGAAGCGGGGGAACCAAAGCCACGCTGCAACAAAAAGACCTGGTCAGACAGGAGTATTTTCCCCCCTGGGCCAGAGGGGAACTGGAAGGCAGCCTTTGCCGAGCACTGAGGGAACATCAGCAGGGAAACAAGGCAGAGATCAGAACAGACATGGAGGCCGCAGTACAGGCAGCAATGGCCAAGGCCCTGGCGGAGGTGCAGCTCGCACTGGGCAGAGCAGAGAAGAAATTGGAAGCCCAAGAGGAGAAACTGGAAGCCCAAGAGGTGACCATTAAGGCGCTGGAAAAGGCCGCAACTGACATGAGCGACCGGATCATGGCCCTGGAGAGAGAGGCGGCGAGACTGGGCACAATGCAGGGGAGCTTGAAGGGCAGGGTGGACGACAAGGAAAACCGCTCAAGACGACAAGATGTCAGGATAGTGGGTCTACCAGAGGGGATCGAGGGTAGAAACCCCACGGCCTACGTGGCCGAGATGCTGGGCAACTTGGTGGGGAGGGAAACTTTCCCCGACCCACCAGAAATGGACAGAGCACACCGGTCGCTGTGCCCGAAGCCCAAGGTGGGGGACCACCCGAGGGCAGTTACAGCTAAACTGGACCGGTACAAAGATGGAAACAGTCCTGCAAATTGGAAGGACACTTCATTAGAATTTACAAGGACACTGGGGCAGATCTCGCCAGGAGACGGGCCGAATTCATTAGAGCGAAAGCAGCTCTTCACAAGTGCAATGTGCGTTTCGGTATGCTGTACCCAGCGAAACTCTGGGTCACATACCAAAAATCAGAGAGTATTTCTTTACAGTCCCCGCCGAATCAAAAACGTTTGTCAAGGAGCACGGGCTGGAAAAACGACAGCAAGGGTAGAAATACGGGGCCCCAGGCCCCCCACCCACCTACCAGGGCGAGCGCATCCTGAATAAAGAGCAAACCAATACCTGAGGAATCGCCACAGGTGGGAGACCAGGCCCCAGCACGAGGGAACGAGAGCAGCGGAGAAGAGAGAGCAGGCGAGGAGAGCGCAGGGTAGGATGGGGGACGAGTGGGCAGAAAAACGCAGAGGCTGGGCAAAGGAGAAGCGAGACAGAAACTCCCGAGAGGGGGTCACCGCAGTAGCAAGCTAGCACTGGGGACATGCAACAAAGCAGGGCCGCAGCACGCCCCCAACAGGGGGGAAGGCGCCAGGCAGGGAGGGGGGGAACCACTCAACAGAGGCGGGAGAGCAAACGGTATAGGAGCAGGGGAAAGGGGGACAAAGGAGGGATATACGGGAGAGGGGGAGGAAAGTGAGGGACCAGGGGGGGGGAGGGGATTCAGGAAGGGAGGGACCCGGGGGGTGGGGAACACGGGGACAGAGGGACAAACAAGGCCAGAAAAGGAACAATAGGGCTACAAAGTGCCACAACTGAGGGCTTGGAATAAGGAATCGCTGCAAGCATCCACCCAGTACGGTCTCTGGGCGAAGGGGGGCCCCAGATTGCAGGGGCCCAACCGCATGGAGAGAGCAACGACAGCAGCAATCCTGGACGGCCCCCTAACAAAGGGAACCCCGGAGGGCAGGGGCGCGTCCGCCATGTAAATATGGTTAATCCCACAGGAGCGAAGGGACAGAAGCCCCCCACCAGGATAGTCACCTGGAACGTAAGGGGACTCAACGGCTCAGTGAAAAGATCCAGAGTCCTCACCCACTTAAGAAATATGAAGGCCGACATAATCTTCCTCCAAGAGACGCACCTGAGAGAGCAGGACCGACTGCGGGTAAGAAAGGGCTGGGTGGGACAGCCCTACCATTCCTGCTACGAGACGAGGGCCGGGGGGGTGGCAATACTGATCAGCAAATGGGGGAGGGGAGACGACGACTTCAACTGTGTACAGGATTCAATGACTGACAGATCAAGCCCCAAAACGGGGAAAACCTCAAGCATGGCAAGGGAACTCGGTCACTTTATGGAACAGATGGGAGTGGTGGGACCCCTGGTGGTTCACCCACCCAGGGGAAGAAGGAGTTCTCCTTCTTCTCCCCAGTGCACAACGTATACACCAGAATTGACTTCTTTGTGGTGGGGAAAACGGTGCTTCCCCGCGGGGATAGACAAAGTGGGATACTCCGCAATGGTGATATCAGACCACGCCCCACACCTACATGGACGTGAGGCTGGAGACGGGCAGGGCCCAATGCCCCACATGGAGGTTGGACGTTGCCCTACTAGTAGACAAGGCCTTCAACGAAAAGATATTGCGGGCCATATCAGAGAACACGGAGAACAACCAGAACGGGGAGGTCTCACCCTCCACGTTCTTGGAAGCGCTAAAGGCCATAATAAGAGGGGAAATCATCACTTTCAAAGCACGAAGAGATAGGGAGGAAAGGGCGGCTAGGCAGCAGCTGTCAACTCCATACTGGAGGTAGACCACAAATGCTCCGAGGCCCCGACTGTAGAGCTCCTGGCCGAGAGGAAAGAGTTACAAAGGAACTTTGATCTGCTCTCCACCAGGTAAGCAGTGCATCAACTGCGCCAGGCACATGGGATCCTATACGAACACGGAGACAAAGCCAGCCACCTGCTGGCACACCAGCTGAGAAAGCAGGCAGCCACCAGAGAAATTGCGCAAATCAGGGATACTCTGGGCACATTACAAACAGAACCAGAAAAGATCAACAAAGCCTTCAGGGCTTTTTTACCAAGGGCTGTACACCTCAGAGCCCCCAAGGGGGGAGTCCGGGATGAAACTGTTCCTTGATGGACTGGACATACCAGTCGTGGGGGAAGGCAGAAAACGGGACCTGGAAGCACCACTAGCACTGGGAGAGATCATGGACAGCATTAGCTCCATGCAGACGGGAAGGCGCCTGGACCAGACCGGTTGCCGGCGCCTTCTACAAAAAATTTGCGACAGCACTAGCACCGCACCTGCGAGAGATGTTCACAGACTCGCTGGCTAAGGGCACACTGCCACCCACGCTAGCACAGGCCTCAATCTTGCTGATACCTAAGAAGGACAAAGACCCAACGGAATTTCATAGAATTTACAGTGCAGAAGGAGGCCATTCGGCCCATCGAGTCTGCACCGGCGCTTGGAAAGAGCACCCTACCCAAGGTCAACACCTCCACCCTATCCCCATAACCCAGCAACCCATCCAACACTAAGGGCAATTTTGGACACTAAGGGCAATTAATCATGGCCAATCCACCTAACCTGCACATCTTTGGACTGTGGGAGGAAACCGGAGCACCCGGAGGAAACCCACGCACACGCAGGGAGGATGTGCAGACTCCGCACAGACAGTGACCCAAGCCGGAATCGAACCTGGGACCCTGGAGCTGTGAAGCAATTGTGCTATCCACAATGCTACCGTGCTGCCCCTAAATGTGGGTCATACAGACCAATCTCACTACTGAACGTGGATGTCAAAATACTGGCCAAGATTCTAGCCAAAAGGCTAGAAGACTGCGCGCCAGAGGTGGTAGCAGAGGACCAGACGGGCTTTGTCAAAGGTAGACAGCTTACTTCGAACATTGGGTGCCTACTGAACGTGATAATTACCCCATCCGGGGAGAGAACACCGGAGATGATCGTCTCCCTAGGCGCAGAAAAGGCCTTCGACAGGAAATACCTCATAGAGGTACTGGAGCGGTTCGGGCTTGGAACAGGATTCACCTCCTGGTAAAGCTCCTATACAGTGCTCCCATGGCGAGCGTACAGACAAACAACACCAACTCCTGATATTTCCAGCTGCACAGGGGCACCAGACAAGGATGCCCACTGTCCCCGCTGCTGTTCGCACTAGCGATCGAGCCACTAGCAATTGTGCTCAGAGCACCAAAAAGCTGGAGGGGGATCCAATGGGGTGGCAGAGAGCACAGAGTCTCACTCTATACAGATGACCTGCTCCTCTACATTTCGGACCCACAAAGCAGCATGGACGGAATCATCGCGCTACTGAAAGAGTTTGGCGCCTTCTCGGGCTACAAACTCAACATGAGCAAACGCAAGATCTTCCCGGTACACCCACAAGTAGTGGGGTCAGCACTAATGGGACTGCTGTTTAAACAAGCCCGACACAAATTCCGCTACCTGGGGATCCAAGTAGCCCATGACTGGAAAGGGATCCACAAATGGAACCTCACCTGTCTGACAGAGGAAGTAAAAAAAGGACCTGCAAAGACGGAACACACTCCCACTCTCCCTCACGGGGAGAGTCCAGACGATCAAAATGAACGTGCTGCCCAGGTACCTCTTCCTATTCATATCCATCCCGATCTACGTCCCCAAGGCCTTTTTCAAAGCACTAGACAAACTATTCATGGTGTTCATATTGGGGGTGTGGGGGGGGGGGGGGGGGGGGGGGGGGGGGATGCTAGGAACCCAAAGTAGGTCTTACAAAAAACAAAATCCAGGGGGGCTTGCCCTCCCAAACCTACAATTCTACCACTGGGCGGCGACGGCCGAGCGAGTAAGGGGATGGATCAAAGAGCAAGAAGCCGAATGGGTGCGCGCGGAGGAGGCCTCCTGCGGCGGGACCTCCCTCCGGGCCCTCATCACGGTGGCACTCCCATCCCCACCCAAATACCACTCCAGCAGCCCGGTGGTAATAGCCACCCTCCAGTTCTGGAACCAACTACGGCAGCAATTTGGCCTGACCAAAATGTCAGGTAAAGCTCCCATCTGCAACAACCATAGGTTCACGCCAGCGCTGACTGACGCCACCTTCAAAAGGTGGGGACAGGACAGAGGGACACTGACAGTCAGGGACCTATACACGGACGGCAGGATCGCAACACTGGGCGAACTGACAGAGAAATACCAGCTAGCCAGGGGGAACGAGCTAAGGTACCTGCAACTAAAAAACTTCCTACGAAAGGAGACAAGGACATACCCACAACCATCACGGCAGACACTACTGGTAGAGTTACTGGACGCAAGCATATTAGCTAAAGGAAACTGTAGCGACATGTATGACCAACTGGTAGAAGGGGCCGACACTGTACTGGACGCAACAAGAATGAAGTGGGAGGAGGACCTGGGGATCAAAATAGGGTGGGGACTCTGGAGTGAAGCACTGCATAGGGTCAACTCCACCTCCACGTGTGCAAGGCTCAGCCTGACGCACTAAAAGTGGTACATATAGGCCACTTAACAAGAACCCGTATGAGTAGGTTCTTCCCGGAGGTGGAGGACAGATGTGAACGGTGCCAAGGAGGCCAGGCCAACCACGCCCACATGTTCTTGTCTTTCCCCAGACTTGTGGAGTACTGGACAGCCTTCTTCGAGGCAATGTCCAAAGTGGTGGGGGTGAGGGTGAAGCCATGCCCGAAAGTGGTGGTCTTCGGGGTTTCAGACCAGCCAGTTCTATTCCTGGGGAGGAGGGCGGACGCCCTTGCCTTTGCCTCCCTTGCCTTTGCCTCCCTGATCACCCGCCGTAGAATCCTGTTCGGCTGGTGGTCAGCAGCACCACCCAAAGCTGCAGACTAGCCGTCCGACCTCTCAGAATCTCTCCAAATGGAGAAAATCAAATTCGCCATCCGAGGGTCGGATGACAGCTTCCACAGAACGCGGGAGCCATTCACCCAATTGTTCCGGGACCTGTTTGTGGCCAACGAACAAGCAGAAGAATAGCCAGGTAGCCAAGAAACAGGGGGAAGTAGCCAAAGCATGAGAGGGAGAGATAGACCGGGAGGAGGGGGGGAACCACAGCTAAATCTAAGGAACGAAAGGCAAACCACAGAGGGGAGGAGGGGGGCGGGAGGGGGGGGGGGGGGGGGGGGGGGGGTAGAGGGAAGAGACAGGGAACAATAGAGGAGAGCCAGGGAGGAGGGGGGGGGGGGCTGGGAAACATTAACAAACTTGGCATCCACAGGAACAGAGAAAACGGGGAAGGTGGGAGGGCCGCAGAAGCGGAAGTACGCACGAGACGGCAGCGAACTCCGTCCGGGAGAAGCAAGGGACAACACCATGAACAGATGCCTACTTATGTGTGTAAATAATTTTGCCAAGTTTACAGAGGTGCTGCTGTTGAGTGGGGGCATAATACCGTCCGTTGACTTCTCGGGGAAAATTAAAACGTCAGCAGCAGCAGCGATCCATAGGTGGGGGGGGGGGGGGGTGGTGAGTGCTCCGTTGGGAGGGTGTGGGAAGACTGAGGCGCGTGGGGTAACGTCCAGTTAATTGCTGTTGTCTATTCTCTTTCTGCACTATGTTAATGTTCACTCTATTTTGTTGTGTTAGAATTATTACTATTATGAAAAATTTTGCAAAACTTTAATAAAAAAAATAAAAATATATATATTAGTTAAACCCGATTTCCCTTGCACGAGGGCTGTGGGTCACTGTCTGTGTGGAGTCAGCACATTCTCCCCGTGTCTGCATAGGTTTCCTCCAGGCGCTCCGGTTTCTTCCCAAAGACCCGAAAGACATGCTGTTAAATGAATTGGACATTCTGAATTCTCCCATCAGTGTACCCGAACAGGCAGCGGAATATGGCGATTCGGGGTTTTTCACAGTAACTTTCTTGCAGTGTTAATGTAAGCCTACTTGTGACACTAATAAAAGAGTCGCCCAGCCTCGAAATGTTAGCTTTCTTCTCTCTCCACAGATGCTATCAGACCTGCTGAGATTGCTCAGTATTTTATGTTTTTTGTTTCAGAGTCCAGCATCTGCATTTTATCTGCTTTTATCCTCTCAGGTTCTACCCTTTAAAACTATTTCAGAATCTTGTGATCACCTCTCGTCTTCAACTTGTTGCATTCTGGACAGGCAATATTAAAAAAAATCTAAATATTTGAATGATAATTCTCAAAAAAGTGTATATAAAAGGTGCATTCATGGCCGATGCACTATTAATATACGATCTAAATGCATTCTGTACACTTGGTTGCCATTGGATTTATTTTGAACATTGATTTCAGTGTACCTGAACAGGCGCTAGAGTCTGGCAACTAGGGGGTTTTCACAGTAACTTCAATGCAGTGTTAATGTGAGCCTACTTGTGACAAAGATTATTGTTATCATGAATTTCTAAGTATTCTACTATAACCTCCTTTAATAATGGACTCTCGCCCTACGACAAATATTTGGCTAATTAACTTTTTTGTTTCCCTCATTTCTTAAATAAAGGAGTTAGATTAGTTATTTTCAAATCTGCTGTAATTCTTCCAGAATCCAAGCAATTTTGGTAGATTATAACCGTGAGTAAACTACTATTAGTACCACAGTTTTTCTTTTTAACATCCTAGTATGCAGACTGTCCCTGGAGACTTGTCAGCAATTAGGTCAAGTAGTTTTCCAGGCACCTTTCCCCTGGTGATGATCATTGCTTTATGTTCATCCCTCACTACCACCTCTTGATTTTTAATTATTTTTGGGAAGTTTTCTAAGTCGTCTACCATGAAGTCGGGTGCAA